>NC_142619.1:31873611-32023888 GCF_059453375.1 Lepisosteus platostomus
AAAAGATTTCCCCGGGCAATTTTTCATAGTGCTGTAAGTAACACCCACCCCCTTCCTTCACAGAATACGAGACAGTCAGCTGTGAAGCACAGCCAAGGCTTATTGTGGTTTACGGTAAAGTGACGTGCCAAAACACTCTAGAAAAGTCCAAGTCTAAGCCTGTGGTGGGCAGTAGATGTAACATATAATGTCTGAAAAACATACTGTATATACAGTAGGAGCTTTCAAATTCATTATCACGATGGAATGCAACTATAAGTTAATTTGACCTTTGTGTACATTAAGTATTTTCTGGTACACATAAAGTCTCTCTCAGTATTTGACTATATGTAGATTGAACACTAAAGAAACCTGGCAATATATGCATACTGTATATGTTTTTAGAATAATAAAGTGTATGCATTTTGATTATGGTTTTACTTTTTTTGCATCACACTTGAAAGACTGTTGCATAGGTACTACAGTACTGTATATTCCCTCATTGGTGAGAGATGTTGATTGGTAATGAGATGATTTAGCCTGCTAAATATCAAGGACAAACACCACAGAAACAAAAGAGAAAATAAAGGGGATAAAAAACACAGAACACCAGTATGTTTAAGTCTAGAGAAAGTCACCACAGGTAAGCCAGCAGAAGAGCCATGTCCTGCTTAGCGATGAATCAGTTTTGTGTAGACTACTCTCATGGACATAAATAATTGTATACAGTCAGGTAGAACAATTACTAATTGTTGTGTACGACAGACTGATCAATGGGGAGTTCCATGAGTGATGGCCTTGACTGGAGTGACTAGTTGCTGGATACCACATGTAGTGATTGACAGCAGCCTGTCTGCAAGGCACTACATTTATCAAATCATGGGGCCACATTTGCTGCCCTTCCTACAGACACATCCTAACCTGACAACATTACAGCTGGTACACTGTCATATTAACTAGGCCTACTTTAATATTTATTTTTAGCATTTTAATATACTCTTATGTCTAGAGAAGTGCACATTGGTCTATAAACCTTCCATGTTGTGTACCTACTAGACATTAATATACAGTACATATATGTTATATACACATAATTCAGCTTATATATATGGCAAGAGCAAGAAACAAAAATAAAAATGTTCCCATAGTGTGTATACATAGATTCAAACGAATCAATATCTTTCAGTTTATTAAAAGAGGGTTTATGTGGGTTTAAACCAAATGTTTTCTAAACATTAAGCAAACCTGAAGCACCTTCTGCAACTGTCATGTCTCCATGCAAAAGTACTTTTCAGCCATTGAGAGTAAACCGGAAGGCATGAGACAGCAGAAAAACCGAGGATACACACTTCTCTTGTCCTCATTATTCACCTATAAACTCCACAGACTTATCCAGCCAGGGCAGGATCTTCTCACAGAAGCTGTCGTTGACTGGCACTCGGAGAAAATGGGACTCTGGGATGAAATCCGGCTTTGGGCAGGTGTTACTGGCGTTTAGAACATATGCAATATCATTCTGCTGCATCAGATCCTGAAAGCAGGCAAGGAAAGACACTCCTGTGTCATAGTATTCCCAACATTACAGGAAGTTAAAAGGATTTTCCACAAATAAAATATCTGAAATGCTTATAACAAAACACAACTATTTGTATTCTCCAAATGTTTACTAAACTATATTTGTTAATGTCTAAAATAACACTTTCTGCATTGATAGATAAATCACACTATATTTAAAAAAGATGTATATTTTGAAATGTACTTGTAATATAGTGCCAATGTTAATTTAATGTAAAATGTTCATTTATTCCGAAGCATATTACTAAAATCATAATTACAAAAAATCAGTACTCCAGACTAGCTCAATCTTCATTCAGCAGTTCAGAAGATTTACATTAGCTGTTCTTTTCGAGCAAATATATCCCACCCATGGTGCATGGATGTAATATTTGCTTCAAACCCGAAGTAAGATAAATGCATTGTTCAAGAGCAAAAAGAACAAAAGCGAGTGCAAATTTCTGAACAAAATCCTTGAACATTGTGCTGTGCTATTCCTCACTTCACTTACTGTACATTATTACGAACAGGAATGTAAAAGAGAATATCTAACCCTCATCTGGATGTTGGTTTGGGAACCAACAATTTGATGACACAGCAGAATCTAGCCACTGTGAAGTTAGTCAGAAAAGGACTACATCAAAACTAACACTTTTAGACATAATGATGTCATGTTTTTTTATCTCAGCTGAGTACTCAGTTACTTAACTAAACAGTTAAACTAATCTGACTGGTTGTGGTCGTTTTTAGCTCTTTGCTAGCTGTAAACTTCAAATAACCTGAAACATTTTAGAAATTAGAAAACCCTGAAAAAATCTGCCATTAATGTTTTGTCAATTGAGTTTTTACGTTATAAATGAGGCAGCTGAGAAAAAAAAAACAGCTAAGGATCTGGAGAAACGCTGTTTTCAGGGGACAGAAGGCAAGGCCTCGATCAGAGCGGTCAGCAAGTGAGCCGGTCAGTAATGGCAACTCTCCTCTCTCAGTTAAACCCACCTTGTTGAGCACGTCTCTCTGGCAGCCGAGGTACAGATGGGGCAGGATGCGAGTGGGGCCGACATTGGCCACAGGAAGGCAGGGCTGGGAGATGCAGGAGGGCACCAGCACAGATTTCCCCTCGCACAAGCCGGGGAAATAATGGGAGAATTCTGCAAAACCACCTGGAGAGGAAACACCCGCTCGTAAACCACTCCCTTCTGGACAGTTGCGAAAAATAAAGCGTGCCTCTTCGTCTACTTCACCTCACAATTTAGTCATCTGACAATCTGATCTACTCATTTCCACGGCTGAAAAGTCACGAACAAAACAAGGGACAGAGCAGTATAAGCGTGTGGAAAGAAATGCACATTTTGTCACATCTCATTTCATGCCACAAGTGAGACAACTGAAAGAGGGAAAGCTAAAGCTTAGCTAACCACATCAGAGATCATTTCCTCTTTCAAATACAATATTTTATTTAATCAAACTCCATACTGAATAAAACACTCATACTTTGTCAAATGGCAGACTATATAAAAGTGTAATGAACTGTCAAAAAGGGAAATTTACTGTGCAGGTTTAAAGGTAGTTTAGAGATAAAAACTTAACTCCTACCTAAAACTCAGCTGTTCTAGGACTTGTTCAGAACTCTCTAGAAAGACAGCTAACACCTTAAAACAGTATCACAAATTCACAATCCAACAAAAGGACGGATTGCTTTATTTTCCTTTTTATTCGTATTTTTACAAAAGATAAAATTAGATGAGACTTCTAGGTGTTCGAGACTCCATTCCGGTTTCTCCACCAGAACAAACAAAGGCCTTTCAGATGTTGGGTATATAAATATTCCAATTAACGGGAAAATATAAAAATACAATACAATACATAAACTGAAGGAAAGGATCTTTGAATTGCAACTGTACCTCTAAATAAAGCCTTTTTTAAACATGAAATTCATGGCAGAAATGTTTACTAGCTGTTATTTTTTAAATAGTAACTGAATGACAAGCCCCACGCCAGCACACCGTCAGCTGTGCTGGTGTACAATAAGCAGCATGCCCAAGAGACCCTGAAGCAGGGAATGACTTTGTCATTAAAATAAGCACTGGGCTTCCTTTCAGCGTACAGCGGATCCAATGAATTAATTTCACAACATTAATTAAATTGTTCGCAGCTATCTGGGGAGCCAGCAGCTGTGCCTCCTAAATAAGTGCTTACTTTAGTGCCAGATGAGGTTTCACCTGGTTGCCTGACAACAGGCATCACACGGCACTTGCTGCAAACTTAGAGAGACAGCAAATTTCATCATTAAAATACATTCAGGTAGGGGTGAACTAGACCCATTGACCAAATGAGCTACTGTAGATGGACCAAATGGCCGCCTCTTTCTGCAAACTTCCATCTGTACTTATTGCAGCACAAATTAGGTGGGGCAGGAGAGCACCACAATCTCTCCAGACCCGGTAGATGAACTGATGTTTGACCGAGCATGCAAGTTGAAGAGAAACATAAAAAAAGGCAGCAGCAAAAGGAAGAATTCTACTTAGTCTGGAATATTACAGAGTGGATCATCGATTAACCGATGATCTCAGTGGATTAACTTTCCACAGCGGTGGAAAGGGGTCATGGGATTTTCAAAAATGCCGGATATACTAGGATCACAGTTTATATCATAGCTTAATTTTGCACGTTCTTTCGTAATATTGTTTTAAAGTATTGTGTACATGAAATTGTATAAATATTTTGGAAATAAATTGGAGTATTTAAAAACATAAATAGACTATTAACCAATGTTTAAAGTACAGTATTGCAGAAACACACTGCAGTGAGCAATACACATGTACTTCCCCTTGTTTAATGCAACATATGTTACATCTATTATTACAGAACGTGAACATGCATTACTCATATTGTTTGTAAATACAGTAAGATACACTGTTGCTGGATTGCCTCGCCACCACCATAAAATGTTGGAAGCTAGGGTATCGATTTACTGTAAAGCAATGGCATTAGAAGTATATTGATATGGATGTGAGAATTTTATGCCTGAAAAATAATGAAGATTCAAATAGTATTTTCAATAGAAAATCATCTAAAAAGAAAATCTAAGAAAAACAGGAATACAGCGAGAAATCAGTACATTGCAGGTGTGTAATGAAGATGGTCGGTATCAAAATATATAAATTATATATTTTTAATATACAAAGCCTGCAATGGATTTTTAAGTTAAATAAAAACGATTCATGCATCCGATATCGAAAAAGCTGCTGATTCCTGGTGAGGACTGCTCTATCCCGAAGCACAGTGCACAAGACAGGAGAACACCCTGGATAGGGTTCCAGCCTGTCCCAGGGGACACACGCACACACCAACCCACCTAGCCAACATGTCCTCAGAACACTAAAACTCACACAAACATGAGAACAGGCAAACTGGACACAGAAGTTCCCTGGGCCAGAACAAGACCCAGGACCCAAAAGCTGTGAGCAGCTATGCTGACCTCCCACTGTGTCACATTGTATGTCTAGGTCAACTGAACATGCTTAAGTCCAGCAAAAGGGAGAGCAGAAATGAATGAGCCACTGTAACTATGAAGACACATTTCTACAACTCTGACTTCTATAGACAAATAAATAGTCACACTCTGAGTATTAGTCCATTCACTAGAACTATAAACATCTACTGAGGGCACAACAAAATGAACTACATAATAAATATATCCACTTAATTAGTCATAACATTGTTGACGTTAGAAAGAGATAATTTATTCTACTGTATATAAGGCATTAACAGTAGTTAATGCCTTATATATATATATAATGCTATATACAGTAGTATGTTTCAGTGCTATGCCTCACCTGGGACAGAGTGTAGACAACTGACTTTGCTTTTTTGAGAAGGCAAGCATTAAACTATTCACTTGTTGAAACTGCTGACATGGAGAAACCTGACAATGTCCATTTACCTAATCATGAACAATGTACAACTGAACAATTTCCTTTGTACTTGGACGCTGAGAATTCCATGTAATACAGTAGCACTTTTAGCTACTTTTTAGCCAAGACTCTGATTAAGGCCAAATTGAAAACTTCAGCCCACTATCAAAACAAATTATAAACCAAATACACCGTGTAAGCAAGAGACCACATCCTATTACCGAACAAGAATCTGGATTCTGCCATCATTCAAAAGATTTATAATTTGGTCTGGGGCTTAAGTTTAAGGTTCTGCATTTCTGTTTTCAGTTTCCATTTCTCATTGTACAATGATCCAGATTTTTTATTTAATTTTAAGCAGTACAAGTCAGTCTGAACATGTGATGTGGTGTTACACATCGCCAAATATTTGTACAACAGTATAACCGGATATAACCTCCCTTTGTGTTAAAAGGACAATAAACCTTTGAACTGCTAGTACAGTGTTATTGACATTATAAATTGACTGATCATGAAGTTCTGCTGAGACATCACAATGACATACAGTAATAAAGACAGACATGATGATGTGGAACTGAAACTCCCAGGTGAGTGTGAGGGCTGTGGAAAGTCAACCCTATCCCCGAAACCCTAGGCGCAGGTGTGTGAGAGCTCATGACTACTCTGTCCCTGGACAGGAGGTCAGTTCATAGCTAGGCCATGGAGAAAGGGCCAATCTAGAGGAGCCACTCAGACTTAAAATGCATGTCTCTGGGGCATGGGAGGCACCTGCAACAGCTACTGAAACAAACACAGGGGGAACATGCAAACTCCTCACAAACAGATCACACTCCAGGCAGAGGAGACAAAAAAATAAAATACTTCACGACATGATATTCATATTTTTGATTTTCCCCGTGTTGCACTTGCTTGTGTTGCAAGTTTATATTTATAAATGAATCTGAAATATATTTACAGGTAGATCCACATCGCTACTTCAGATTATATTTGAAGTAATTGTCTCATAGTAGTGCATAAACATTGTAAAATAAATAATTCTCAAGATAATAAAGGTCAAACTCATATTTCTAAACTAAAAATAAAAAATAAAACAATAAACATTAAATATTGATAAATAATTTCTCAAAAATTGATGGTCAAAGTTTTGATACAATTTTAAGCAAAATAAGGTCATACAACCATAAATATTTACAATTCAAGCAAATAGTTTTATTATAAATGCTTTTCTTTTTTATTTGACTACATTACAAACAAGGTTTTAGATTAGGCTATTTAATTTCTTTTAAGTGTGTTTCAGAACATTTGCATTTCATTAGGGACTATTTAAGCCTCTTCAAATTTATAAAAATAAACATTTTATTTTCTTTATTGACCTTCTAAAACAGATAACTCAGCTCCAACCCTAAATGCAAGTAATGATCTCACCTGAACTTGATTTTATTAAAAGAAAGCTGTAAACACAGATAATAGTTACTGTACTAGCCCTTGTCCAAAATACTACAAATACAGCTTAACACATTCCCATTCATTTATATTAAGTACTACTTACTGCATAAGTGAACTGTTTTAAAAACACCACTGGGTTGAAATAAAAACTAGTATTAATAATGCAAAGTGTAAACTAACAAATTCAAGCTTGCTTCACAATATTCCGGCATCTGGAAAGGAGAGCTTTATAGAAAATTGGGTGCTTGAAGACATGTATTAATGGATGACATGACAGAATTGCCTTTTGCATCTGGCAGTCAAAAAAATTCCAAAAGTAGATAATGTTAAAGATCCACTGAAACATCTAGAAAAGAGATGTGCTGGCTTTCTTGCCTCTTGCCATTTCTGCAATTTGAAATGCTGAACTTTATCATATTCAGAAAAAGGAAAATAACTCTATTCCTCCTGTTGTATAATTAAATCTGGAAACTTATGACAGTTGTACTATATATGACAATATGAAAGGTAAAATACCATCATGTAGTGTGTAACCTGCTGTATACTGAAATCATATAATGTACTAGCCCAGTATGACTTTATGTTTATATTTATACAAGAAGGTTTATATAACTGGCAGACTTTTTGTAAAGATTGGATATATAATAAATGTCATCTGTAGGCGTTTCAGCAGAAAGTGATTACATGTGTAAATGTTCTGCTTTAACACATGTAATCCTGAGTTTGTAAAAGACAAAAAGAGGAATTAAGACAGTATACTGCAATAGTGCAAAGCCATGTTTTTTTTCTTTAAAAGTCCATGTGCAGCCTCTACAGTTGTTATGGGAAGGAAAATCATTTTCAGAAGCAATCCATATAGAAACCAGTGTTCTGCATATTTTAAAGAAAATGGTGAGAATTAGAACACTGCACCATATCTTAAATTCATTAACCAGGATTATTAAATTCAATCTTCAATGCTTTTCTTGGACATCTCAGCTACAGCTTGTGTTTGATTATAATTAAGCAATCTTTCTGTTTCTTTCCTAATAAGACATGAGTGTGGCACAGCACCTGGAGCTCTTCCACATCAGTTAAGGGATTGGGACTCTCGGTGAGAAAGAAGAGGCTAGTGTGTTGTTTAATGACGGAACCACAATCAGCTGAAGAGATCAACCTCACTTTCTCGTACTGCCTCACATTACTTAATGTCTGCACTAGTCCGTCTCTAGAACTGTAAAGCCTTCCTGTACAACGACTGTCAAAGTGCGGCTTTTTAAAAGCACCTCCCAGTGCAGATGGCACACAGAGGTACAGCAATTCCCTGCACTGGGTGGATGTGGGCAGTGCCTACCGGTGAGGAGGTGGACCGAGTGGAAGCTCTTCACCAGCTTTGCCAGCAGGACAGTGAGGAAGGCCTCAGAGGAAAGAGATGCCATGTTTGCCGAGCTCTGGTCGTACACCACCACCTCCTGACTGCTGTCCACCTCCAGCTGAAACAGACAACACAGTCATGGTCCAGCACAGGGAAGGACAGTCGCTCCGCCCCTCTCGCACTGCGACTGGGAGCTACAACACTGGCAGCTGTTAGGCCTAACCACAATAAAAATGTCTTTTAAAAATGTCTAAAAGCATCCTACTGAAGATTTTTTTTTATAATATACACACATTTGACGATTTCCTGAGCAAAACAGATCCTTATAAAAATAGTTTGTGTAAAAAGTGGCAACAACCAGCTTGAATATGTACAATAAACTTTACAATACAAAACTGTAAAAAAAGAAAAAAACTAAGGATTCAATGGATTCAGGAAATAACACATAATCCAGCTACATGTACATCAGTTTTATTCCAGGCACTGGAATGTGAAAGACAGGACAACACTGACGTAGAAGAGAAAATGATACTTGGGGGTAAGAGTTTCTAGTATATCCTACTCTTAAATTAGACATTCTAAAAGTGTCTCTACCCTACACTCTCGTGTCTCTAGTTCATAAAGGTTATTTCTACACTGTATATTACGTAGATACAAGCTCTTCACTTGCACGTCAGATAACCAGCCAACCAAAAGAACAAGTGACTATGGATTTTAGAATTATTTAAAATGTCCCTTCAAACAGATTTGCTTTTTACACTTTGCAGACATCATAACATTTAGTAAATTTTTTTTCTGTGGTAGATCAACTGGAAAACTATCATTTTTCAAATTTAGATTAACAACAGATAATTCTATAATCAGAAACATAATATTAAATACACATGGCAGTACCAGCAACGTAAATTAAAGTAAGCACCAGCAGCAACAGTATAAATCATCATCAAAGAATTCTGGTAGATAGTTAGCTTTCGTTTAACTGAATAAAAAACATGTAGATTACATTACTGACTCAAAATAATGTATTTCATATTAGTAATGGCTATTCTACAATGAACAATGTAACATTAATGTACAGTAAGTACCTCCGACATATAAAATCAGTAATAAAGCTGAAATAGTTATATTCAATTTAACCCATTTGTCTACCCCCCAAAAGACACTAAAACACCACAAAACTTTAAACCATTTTAAATATTCAGAAAACGCAAAGCAAGCAGACATAATTCTTAAAGAAACTGAAGTTTTGTAAAATGTTTAAATACATGTTGAGGCCTACTTTTGTTAAGATATTCTGTAAAATCCGTAGGAATCCATTTCACAATCATTCAGATTCAATCTGACATCATTGGAGTGTATTTTGCAATTGTTCATTACTTCACTAGATCAAGCTCATTGGGCTGAGTCCCTTGAAATTTCAAACTGAAAACCAATTTGCTAGTGAGGATGTTCTAACTCATCTGATAACTTTGCACAGTCTCACAAATTACTGCAAGATATTTGTATTTTGTATCACTTGCATCATTTTACAAGTATATTCTTTTTTTAAGCCCTGTGCTTCCAGGTTAGGATCTAGGTGACCTGCAACCCCTACAAGGAATAGGTGACAGTGCTAATATCTCATGATGGATGGATTCAATGTCTGCTGCTGCTGATTGCCCCTATTTCTGTGTAACTGTAGGAAAAAATATCAAATTTCTGTAATACTGCCATGCAGAGTTTAGTATGTGGAAGGGGTTAGTTTAAGTAATGCTGCATACACCTCAGTAACCTCCCATAATATGGAGAGAATGAGTGTTCCTTTCAAATGAAACTACTAAATGATCACATGGCTTTGCCAAAACTACTGTACCACTAAGCAGTCCAAGTTTTCTTCTGGAAAGCTGGAGACAGGATCAGGAATGCCATCTCTTGCAGGAAACTTTGTCCTGTATGGTACTTTGAAGGATACATAATGAATATCTTAAACTGCAAAACTGGTTTTTCGTCGACAGTATTTCTTAAGCACAAGAAAGCCCAGGTATGCAGCGTTACTACACGTTACGTGTGGTGTTGCGGACGTATGAACCTCAGGATTTAAAGTACTCTTGAGGACTGGCGTGGCTGCATGGCGAGACTGCACCCCTTGCTCATTACTCAGCCAGAACAGTACAGGACAGAAGGGCTGCCGGTGACCCACCTTCTTCTTGGCAGAGTGCTGAATGAGCTCCGTGATCAAGACTTTGTCTTGCTGCAGCCTCCTCTTCATGAGCTTGGAGGAGTTGATGTTGACCGCCTCCAGGATGTGGGAGGTGTTGTACTCCACGAAAGGGCGGCTATCAATCAGCAGCACCTTGTCTGCCCCGCTCTCCAGCAGGGCCACCAGGCTCTCGGCCCCCATGTCCCGCACTCCGCCGCGCTGCTCCGACATGGCGAACCCGCAGTGGCGTCTCCTGACCGCCCCTCTTCGCGCTCTCTCCTCTCGCGCCCGCTGGCCTGCTCTCCGAGTCCACGGCAGTGACGGAACTAGAAGAGTCCTCCGGAGATGAACTGCTTCATTGTGGCAGCGACGGATGATGTCATCCTGGTAGTGCTTGGCAGATGAAAAGCTGATCCCATTTGTAAAGAAAAGCCTGGCTCACTCAAAGAAAACTCTACCCTTTTATGTGTCCGTGCTTAAATACAGGGTCTTTGCCAAACGGCAAGCTGCATCCACTACGTTTAATTCACTGGAAGATAGCTTGCAGTTGGGGGAAACTCTTTCACACCATTGCACAATTGAGACAAAAGATGCTTTTTCCCGGGCAGTGTAGGGATTACATCATTCTTTACTTTTATTTCTTCGGTTCTTCATGCTTAAGTACTTGTCTGAAAAAGGTAAAAAAAAAAACATAGCCATTTACTTTAAATTAACAATAAACTGAAGACATAAGACATTTCTTCACCCAACAAAGCTTTCAGAAACAGACCTTAGATTGTTCAGGCTAATTGCAATAATTTCAGTGAACTTCGACCTTTCTGCAGCACCTAGTGAAGGTAAAGATTGGTTTAAAGGCATTGCTACAAGGAAGCCTTGGATTGAAATTAGACAACCTGCTGAGAAGCCAAACATACTGGCTCAGATCTATCCACTACAAAGCATTAAATCTGAATGATAAAAGCTTGGGTGAGTTTTTCAAAAGAAAGGATATTTCAGTATTTCATTCTGCTTTAGTAGGGCCTTGGGCATAGGAATGGTAAGTACAAGACAAAGTAGCTAATTCACTTTCAGTAATTTACCTTACAAAATTAGCTAACGGAGCAGTTAATGCATTGAAGAAATCACGTCCTTTACAAATTTCCGTAAGCTTCTAATCACACGTCAAGAAGCCTCAAACTAAAAAAGGGTAATATGATTTAGGAAATAGTAAAAATCACCTCTTTCCATGACGTAACTCAACAACTGTTCCTTCTTCAGACTCAAAGGGGAAGGTGTGAAATGTATGACTACTAAACTTTACTTCCCATTAGACTCTCACAGCAGCAGCTGGCTCAGTAAAAAAAAAAACCTGTGGAAATTCCCAGACATGCTGTAAAACGAGTAGTTGAAGTAATGAACAGCATGGCTGAATTTCCCCAAAACAAGTCCATTCACAACCGACCACACACAACAGACTGCTAAAACAAAATGTAGGAACGTGACATTAGCCAAAGGGGATGAACGTGATCCTCTACATTTCTTGCATGAAACATAAAAGATTTCTCACCATTTTAACGTTTTGTAATCTACTTCATTATATTTTTAAACTACACCTATTTAAACTTTAAATTTATTAAAATTTATTAAGATTTATTAAAAGCCTGCGGTCTGTATTTTTCTTTCAGAAAATAAACTGCTACATTGATAAATGTTGAATCTGTACTATCATAAATATTTAGGAGACATGCAAGTAACGTAAGACACGATAGACCTGCAAGTGCAAGAATGGTCACATTAGCAATGGAAATTATGTAAATTAACACCATAGACACAATCAAATTAGCAAAGCAACAATGATTTTCAGTTCTAGAATCACTAGAAAAACATACTGATGTATTGTGAAGTACTCGCAATAAACTAGGTCACCACATCTATTTGATCTTCTAAATTTCAATATAGTTAAAAGTACAGTTTACAATGACTTACAAAAAAGACGTAATACATTCAAAATATCTCCAGCAGTGTTCTCAAGGAAAATAAAGGCAATGTGCAAACACAAAAATGCAAATTATTTTAAAAGTAATTTTCAAAATGCAGTGTAACCTGCTAAAATGTAAGCTCCATATGTACAGAAGCTATGAAAACTGGATTCATCTAGCAGCCTGCAACTACTGTACAGACCAATTCAGCTGAAAAAGTCAACAGGAACGCTTCTGTCACCTCAGTTTAAACATCACAACCCTTTTGGACAGATTCTGAAAGCGAGTGTCTTCACTCTTCTTTCTAAAAGCAATTATGTCCTTTACATTAGCAGCTGTCATTGCCTTCAGTACAGCAATCACTGCCTGCAATTCAGAAGTGGTTTCCAAGTACCCTATCTGACAGCTCGGCAGGTGCCCAGGTGCCTGAGGTCGCAGTTAAAGCAGGCTACCAAGAAAACTGCCTTCAGTTTAAGCATGCACTTAAACATAATTCACATGGAGAAAATTTAATGGACTCTGTTTTGTCTACTCAATTGCAGAAAACATCTAAAGATGCACATTTAGGAGGATAGTTTTGTAGAAACCGAAACCTTAACTTTGCATTCCCACTTGGCTTCCTTCCTTTTATATTGATAAAAAGCAAACCTGATTATACTTTCAGAACTGTGCAAGCAGAAATCAAAAAGGAGCCTTTTAAATACAACATATCCCAGGACAAGAACCCAAAGGTTATCAAAGACCTATACAACCCTGTTTTGCACTTGCCAAGTTTACACTAACAGCATTTTCAGAATTGCAAGATAACTTCCGAGCAACAACAGTCCCCAGGGAGTACAGGCTAACAAGGACAATTAAACTTGAGGCTTTACACAGCAAATACACAGTGATACTTCTCCACTGCAGACAATCGAAAACTAGACTGAGCTCTTCAACATTACTTTTGACTATGGTCTGCTTTCTTTGCAGTTTAAAATCAACCAAGTAGATATCATATACTAATGCCCTTACAATGTACAGGAAATAGTTTTGCAGAGTGAACAGTTGAACAGTTTCAAGCTGTTCTGTGCATTTATGTTCAAATTATTTAGTGTATGCAGTTTCATCTTTGAATGTAAAAGGGTTCACATATTTTTTTTTCTCCTACTGCGGTCTAGCTACTGCCACTTGCCTGTTCCCATTCTCCTTTATAGATTTAATGTTCATCCCAACCATGTGTTGGATAAGACAACAGATTATAAACAGCAAAAATACCTGAGTGAATACTCATGTCTTATAGGAAGAGCTCTTCAGGTCACATTTTTTAAGCGAGATGAGAAGTAATGAGAATGTAACCTTTAGTCTTGAAAGACACACTGCACAGAACACAAACCAGAGGCAGACTAGAAAATTAAATTAGCAAACAGTAGAGATTACCAGCAAAGAATTGGGAAATTAATACCAAACAACTGTGCAATCCTGGGACTGAGCACATAACTTAAACATGGAAGGTCTTTATATTGTGTTATGAATACCACATTAAAACTATGATACAGAAATGTAGAGTTCCTACACAGAACACATGCAATGCTTCTCCCTGAAAATACTATTTTCAAACCACTATTTCCAAAGCTACTTGTGAGAAGTACAGTAATCAGTATTCACTACAGGCAACCCAGACAGCACTGCATTCAATTAACTGTGCTGGTTCTGTATCTGTGACTGCTCCCCATATTATCTTGACAAATCAGCGCCTCTCCTGGACAGTACTATGCACGTAGCATAACTGCACTCTGTAAAACATAAGTGTGAATCAGCCAGAGAAACTGAAGAATCTTCCACTTGTGGCTAGTTTGGAAGGACATACTAGCAATGTTTCTTTAGCTTTACTGTACATCTCTTTTAGGGGTGTGTGGCCCTGTCTGCCATATCAGATCAAAGATGGGTCAACAAGCATGTCAGCAGTCCACCAATTTCAAATGTTAAGATTTTTCGCTTGCATCTTTTCAGATTCCTCAGGAACATTTATCTTAAATTTGACAAGAGTAACCAACCATAACTGTGACCTTCAAGTATGAGCCAGAGATGACAACCCTTGTTTTCCACATAAGTTTATCCAGTTGTTTTCCATTTGTTTTTGGTTCTTAGAATCCTACATCTTTCTAGATCTTTGTATGAATGAAAATTAACTTTTTATAATCAGCTACACAAAACGTGATGGAAATCTTCAGAGGTTGTTCCTACTTAAATAAATGTACTTGAATTCAGACTTGTGGTCTTGGTCTAAATGATGAGCATTTAAAAGAAAAATATAAACTTTAAAGTTGCTATTTGGAAACAAGATTAATTTTCACGTTATTACAGCATACCACAGATGGCTTGAATTAATCATGTTCTACACATTTTCCATTGGTGTCAATAAGATTTCACAGGCAAATATTAATGTTACAGAAAAAATAGCCTATACAGTACGTGCCTGTAATATAAAGTCATCATCTTTTCATTTCTATGCACAGAAAGGGCTTTAAAGCATACTAAGGGAAAACTGTGCCTGAGTCATCATAGGAGTGTTATGGGTTACAGTCAGCCACCCGTGAGAAATAATATTTCAGCAACTCTTTTGTGATGTATACATTATAAAGAAGAACACTTGTTCATAGTTAGTCAATATCACTTCAGGATATCTTGGATCTAAGAAGTTGTCAAAATCTTAATTTAATCTAAACATCAATGAAGAAAACTCCACATATTTATGATACAGTGGATATCAAAGGTCTACACACCCTTATTGAAATTGCAGGTTTTTCTGATGTAAAGCCAGAAATCAAGATAAATCATGTCAGTCATTTTTCCCATCTTTAATGTGACCTTGCAACGAACAAAATTCAAGAGAAAAACAAATAATAGGAAAAATAATTGAAATTAAAAATCTTACAACATCCTGGTTGCATAAGTGTGCACACACCCTCAACTAATACTTTGTGGGAGCACCTTTTGCATTTATTACAGCAGTAAGTCTTTGTGAATAAGTCTCTATCAACTTTGCACACCTGTACCTGCAATTTTATCCCACTCTTCCTTGCAAAAAAGTTCGAGCTCCTTCAAATTGCCAGGGGATCTCCTGTGCACAGCCCTCTTTAGGCCATTCCACCGGTTTTCTATGGGATTGAGGTCTGGGCTCTGACTGGGCCATTCCAAGACTTTGATCTTCCTTTTCTGAAGCCATTCCTTGGTTGACTTGGATGTGTGCTTTAGGTCTAGTCATGTTGAAAGGTGAAATTCCTCTTCATCTTCAGCTTTCTGACAGGGGTCAGCAGGTTTTGTGCCAAAATATCTTGATATTTGGAGCTAGTCATTATCCCATCTATCTTGACTAGAGCCCCTGTCGCTGCTGAAGAGAAGCAGCCCAAAAGCATGATGTTGCCACCGTCATGCTTCTCAGTAGGCATGGTGTTCTTTGGATGATGAGCTGTGTTGTCTTTGCGCCAAACATATCTCTTAGGTTTAAGGCCAAAAGGTTCAACCTTTGTCTCGTCAGACCATAAGACTTTTTCCCACATGTTTTAGGGTGACTGAATGTGTTTTTTGCAACATTTAGATGGGTTTGGATGTTCTTTTTTGTGAGAAATGGCTTCCATCTTGCCACCTTACCCCATAGCCCAGACGTGTGCAGAATACGGGAGATTGTTGTCACATGCAAGGAGTGACCAGTACCTGCCAGAACTTCCTGCAGCTCCTTCAATCTTACTGTAGGCCTCTTGGTAGCCTCCCTGATAAGTTTTCTCCTTGTCCTGTCATCAACTTTGGAGGGTCGTCCTGATCTTAGCAATGTCCCTGTGTCTCCACTTACTGATGATAGTCTTCACAGTGCTCCATGGTACATCCAATGCCTTTGATATTCTTTTCTACTCTCTCCTGATCGGTCATTTTTAACAATATGATCCTGTAGATGTTTTGTCAGCTCCTTGTGGACCATAGCTATTCCAGTAGGATGCAACTACGAAAGTTTCAAGGAAACCCTAGAGGAACAGCTGATTTCTATCTGGGGTTAATCAGAATCACTTTCATTGATAGCAGGTGTGTGCTACTTACCTTTGGACAGGATTTTGAATGTGATTGGTTAACTCTGAACACAGCTACAGCCCCCATTATAAAAGGTGTGCACACTTATGCAACCAGGGTGTTGTAGGTTTTTTAATTTCAATTATTGTTCCTAATAACTATCCATTTGTTTTTCTCTTGAATTTTGTTGGTTGCAAGGTCACATTAAAGATGGAAAAATGTCTACATGATTTATCTTGATTTCTGGCTTTACATCAGAAAAACCTGCAATTTCAATAAGGATGTGTAGACTTATATCCACTGTACTGTATATAGTTAACTCAGATCCTGGCAAGTCAAACTCATTACTGTACCAGACGTATACGTATACAGAACTGAACTACATCAAAACCACTTAGTTGAAAGAGATCTCTATCATTTCAGTTACTTAACATTTAGAGACTGAAGTGATTCTGTAAAAGGAAAATTATGTCAGTTACGACATACAAATTGTGTGACCTTTTCACTAACAGCATTCCAACATAAATTCCAAATTTATCTCTGTACACAAAAAACACATTCATTTTTCCTTTTTAACGACAACAATTTCTCTGACAATTTTTTTCTGACATCCATGTCACTGGAGCAATATTATATTTTTCATGCAATGCAACCAGTGCTACATGACCTATGTAACCTATGAAAATTAAAATAACCTATGTAACAACGGGTAGTAAATTATAAGTCCTATTACTCTCAAAGCACTCAAAGCACGTACTGTATATCACGTCCCTTCATACATCTCTAATATGTACTGAATGATATGTCAAAAATACAGATACAACACACAGCAGCTTTTGAACATTCCTGCATTTTAAAGTGTACCCAGCACACAACTTAATCAGTAATATTCTTGTTTCATTCTTACAGACATGCTAGATAATGAGGCTTGGGCTTTTGCATTCCCATGTGTGCTGGCTGTATCATTTTTGAGGGACAGGATTGCTTTGTTGAAATCTGTCCTAACAAATGGATGGTAATGGGAGAGCTCATTTGTTCATATCATTTTCAATTGAGCAGAGGACCTAGAAAAGCACAATATTTTTTTTTAAGGTGGGGGGTGGAAGGCTACATACCAGACAGCCTAATTCAGAAACAACGAGTGGGAAATGATTTCTGCTCTAACATCTTGCAATACTTTACCTTTTGTTTCTATATTCGGCATTTTACTAATGATTAAAGAGTCTTTTGTGGTAGTTTCTATCCTCTCTATCTTAGACATGCACAGAGCTTCCTAAATCATTTTGGGTGTGCCCTTTCAGGTACAGGGATTTTTCAAATAATTTTATATTATTTATCCCGGTTAAAGTATCCATGGACATTTCTATTGATCAATTAGACAAGACATAACTTCAAAGTATTTTGATTATATAATATGCTAAACTGTGCAGGAAGCACAGCTGATAGCACTGACACAACAAAATACTACTTTTCAAGTGTTTCAATAAAAAGTATGGAAGATTCCTCAGTGTGTATCCATGTGACTACTGGCAGATAGAAATTTGACTTATCCACATATGCACTACAGCAAATGGTACTACAACATGATTAATAGTTGCAAACATCTTGCAGTTGTAAACACAATAAAGAGCTTTGCATTTCGGTGTTTAAGATGCAAGACTCCTATATTTCTTTTTCTTGTTTCACACTATCTGTGTATTTACACATCTGGCTGTGTGTGCACTTAACATTTTGAATTAATGGGAAAGGCAATATTTTAATATGAATGAGTTAACAAACATGCCCAAAATGAGAATGCAAAAGGAGAACCATAGTAATGACAGACATTTTATTCCGTTCATACAATCTGTTGCTTCAAATTATGGCCCTAACAATTTTGCAAGTTTGCAAAGTTACTTTTCCCAGTGGGTTTTCCATGGTTTTGCTGAGCTTTTCTGTTTTCACAACAGTACACATTAAACAAAACCTTTGGCGTTGTTCCATGGTCCATGACTGTTCATACACAAAATACTGATCCTTTACAACAACTGAAGATAATAGACTACTACATTTTTCAAAAATAAGAAACAAAAGCACACACAAAGCTATTTTACTAAGAGTAGTTGCTATTTTCTGGATCATCCACACTGTCTACTGACAAAAAAAAGCAGACTTAAATGGCAAGGTTAAGAAATTTAATTGTGTAATTAAAAGGATTTGACAGAAAAAGAGGCATCTTCCAGATGAAAAAACAGAAAACTATATCTTGAACCCATAACGCATACAGTACAAGCGATGGTAGTTTAATTATTTTTATGAAACAAAATAATGGAATATTGGGAAATTACTTTGCTAGAAACATCAGACACTGAAGCTGATATGAACCTAGGCACTGTAAATGCTCTGGTCACCACAGACAGTAAACACCAGCAATTAGTTTTAATATAGGTAATATATTAACAGTTAACTCTGTGCAATTGAAAAGATGGGCACAAAGTACAAAAAGTGACTCGTCTACACTGTACCACACTGTATGATTGATTTGTCATAGAATTACAAGCACTGGAACGCAGGAGTCCTAATGTGTGCTTATTTTGAGTTATTTCAGTTTCAAAACTATCTTCAATTTCAAGATGCAATTTAACCAAAACGTTCTCTCTCACTGTCCTACGGAGTTCAGTGGTGGACATGCCCACATGCCTTCATGGGCTATGAAGCTGACCAGAAATGTTATGAAAAACTCAAACAAACAATTTATCATTGTCAAATTGAAGCACAACAGCCCGACACATTAGAACACTTAAGCATATCAATCGGTTTTTCATAAATGAAACATCTCCTTTACTCTACTCAAGAGTGACATTTGTTCGAGGGTTGCTTCTGGATGCCTTCTCTCAATTACAACAAGCCCCAGGTAAGCCCTTGTTAGCCCCGATTGCACAACCACGACACAACTGTGCATGCATGCGTACAGTCCTGAGATCAAAGGCCAAGGACAGCAGGAGCGACCTGTTTTCAGATACGATTTAACACATGTACTGTAGGCTTACAAGTGAATGACAATCAAACAATGGGTAACGTTAAAACATACTTCACAATCATTCCAACTGCATGTTTAACTTGTGAGATACAGTACGTTAATACAAATTCATGGCAAAACATCCTGCCTATTGTACAGGCATAACTTACCTACAATTAGGCCACTTTCTTGTAGAAAACAAGAGACAGCAGCTAAGTATCCTGGCTTTGTTGTGGTTAACAGACAAGATACTTGAATTATTATGATACATAAGAGAACCAAGCCATTCTTTAGGAATTTAACTCTTAGAGTAACAATTTTATATGATTATTTTTTACTTGTTTATGTATAATTTTTTTTTCAGGAAAACTGTGTTTTACATTCGTACAACTCCAATGCAAAAATGTTCAACACAATAAAAGGCCTTGCCCTGCCTTTTGGCTTTGAACACAAGAACCTTCTTATAGGAATGTTTCCTTTATGTTCTGTGATCTCTCTTATGACTAAACCAGTCTGTTTCTTTTCTCTCTTAGCATTGACCTCTCTACTTTACCATATTTGCTGAGGACTGAAACAGTAAATCAAGAGAATAATTTAAAAAAATAAATAATCAGTTACCTATTTTGCTCTGTAAAACCAGTTAGTTCAAACACGGAGGTCATGAAAGTGTGGATTTTCCTAAGGATACTTGGATTGTTTGTTTAGTATTACTGGCTCAAAAACATACAACTATTTATTCTCATGAGTGGAAACACGTGCATAAATGTATGACCTCCTGTTTAAGAATTATGTCTTTAGTGCACTATATATTTTATTAAACCTTGTACATAAATGCTGCTCTTTTTTAAAACACATTTGCAAAACTTTGTTGGATGTATTAGTATACAACATAGTTTAGGTGGAATACAGTAATAGCTGAGTGGGATATTTATTGTAATGACACAAAAAAACTAACATCTCTCCTAAAAATTGACAGATAAATGAAAAGAGGGCATCTGCCCCAGGTTATCTGAATAAAAAACTTTCTATTTTTTTCTGGCAGAAGCAACTACTACTGTTATAAAACAAGTAAATGTCAACAGCCAGCACATCAGATAACCTACAACAGGTTAATAGATAATAGACAGTGGATTAATATATTATATATAACAGGACTTTGCTCATTTACATGCATCAGGAGATTTCCAAAATGTTTTTAAAAAAGAAATGAATCAATACAACACTTCAGACCATAATTAAAAAAAACACAAGAGAGTCATTAAAATCACAAAGAAAACACTGTTCAACATTATTTGTTTTTTTTCTACATACTGGAACTATGCAGCACTTCAAGCCTTAAACTCCAGAAGAGCTCATTCCAAGTCCTGCCTGGAACGTCTCGTATTTGCAGTGCTTTCCTTGCCTCAAACCCACGCAGGGACTCCGAATAATTAGGTTGGCATTACCCTTTACAGACGGATCAAGTGTGCTATTCTGTTTTTTTTCTGCTATTGATTAAACTGAACAAATCATGCTCTCTAAAAACAATTTAATTTATCTTGGCTGAAGTCATGGAGATGATGAATACAAATGACAGAGCAAATGGAGCTTGACTAATGCAGGAATGGAAAGCATTTGTGACCCAAAAGAAGCATCACATGACACACACATGACACACTTATTTAAAAGCACAGCTTTGAGAGTCTTCATATACTGCACCTTACAGAAATGATTCTTGTATTCAAACAAATACTTGGCAAATACAAAATAATAACAATGTTCACCACATAACTATTTATTCATAAATACGATATAATGTTTTGATTTTTGACGAGGAGAAATCTAACTATGGAAAAAAAAAGGCTTGGATTTTCCTTCCTAGCAATTGGAAAATGTAGGAAGTAAAAACACAGTAACCCAGAACAGTGGGATCAGTGGGAGAGTTCAGTAAAACGGAATGAAAGAATTGTTTATGCATGTTTAAGTAACAAGTCATGTTAAGCAAGTAGTCTGAAAACATTTCGGTCATGACTGTATTTGATTTTAATTGGTTCCATGTTGAGGTTTCCTAAAAACTTTATTTTTCTTAAGTTATAGTGTAATGTAATGTCGTTTACTCAGGTTTTTCACTGTTGGACTATGTTTCAGAAAAAAATAATACATTATGCAGCATTTTTGTTTAATCCTACCTGCCACTTCAATGCAAACAAATCTCTGGGCTGTAACTGTCTGGCAGTCTTGCATGTGCTAGCATGGAGAACAAATAAATGTACGGACAGAAGACTGCAATACTTGTCATGACAGAAAGCTGACTAGTGAAATGAAGAAGAAACTGCTGGAAGTGCCAAAAATTCACGATATAATTCATACCCGTTTATAATTATATTTCAATGGAATGCTCTTGAAGATCTAACGTGTGCCTTGTTCTGCCGATGTATTTGGCTTGTTGTCTTTTCCTAAAGAGGGTCCAGTGACTAATGGATGATGAGGCTTGCTAGCCAAAGAAAATCCCAAGACTTTTACAAATCCACACAGCAGGATGACAACATAAAACCTCCCTTTAAAAGCTAATTTTAAGTAACAAAACATAAAGAACAAAGAATAGATTACAATAAGCAGTATTAGGTGCTCTTCTCTAGAACAAACTAAAAAAACTATTTCTCTAGCTGCAAGAGGAAACCTGTTAAATGATAGACTATTCACCAGCACAACTGTGATGTGTCATTATATTAAAATGTATGGTAATGTAATCTTATAGATCCCTTAGTCAACAGAAGCACAGCTACAATTAAACTGCTGAATACAAGGGGAGTTTTAAAATTTGCAGGGATCACTGGTTCAGGCTTTGGCTATCAAATGACAATGACCAGGATTTCCTAGGGTTGCATAGATTTTAAATAAAGCAGAAGACTCTTAGCTTTTTGTGCAACAGTGTCAGCCGGGACTTTCCAGGTGCCTATAATCTTGCAGTGACATCAGCGAGAAACACACCCCTCTTCTAATATGCACCGACTTCCCTTGAACACAATCTGGACTGCGCGGTGCATCAAAGGATGAACAGATTCAACTGGATTCAACATGTCTTCATGTCCTCTTTCTCCCTGCGCAGGAGTAGCAGCCATAAAAGCTGAGGCAAAAGTAATTGACAAATCCAAATCAAAAGAATAAAATGTAGACCTAAACCATAGGTCAAGTGTACAAAAACCCATTACTTTACACCAGATCCTTAAAGACCTGGTTAGCTATTAGGGTTCAAATTACTTCCAATCACTCCACAGAAACAGTCCTCAGCCAATCCCCCAGTCTGTCGATTCATAGATTATGCTCGTATGCGACACTTGATATCTTCTAACTCCAGATTGTTTCGGCAGCATGTCTTGAGCCAAGGTAGTAGAGAAAAGCTCTTGCCAATCTGTCGCACACTAATTCTGAAACTCTTCCAGTTACTGAGTGGCCCCACCATGTCCTTGTTCAAATCTGAACCCAACACAACACAGTTATGGCCTTGCCTTAACCCAATACCTATGTTGGACCTACTGTCACATTCTGTCCTTACATTTATGCATTTTTCTTATCAGTACTCATCTATATACTGTAGTTAAGACCAGATTGTGATGAAAACTAAAACTTTAACCCTCCTCTCAACTCCAAATTCCTACCTCGTTCCTTGGTAGGAAACTGCAGACTGATAGATGGTATAAGTCTCTGGAGAGCAGAAGAATTCTATAGTGATATGATTGGAACATGCAGATCAGTTGATGTTTAGACCTGATCAGGACAACAGTACTGTGACCTTTTTGTAAACCACGTTCACACAATATAAACAAAATCAATACAACACATTTTACATCTACATTTTCCATGAAAACCTCAGTGGGCATAGTGTTACTTACATTTTTAAATAGAGATTAGACAGGTTTGTTGTCAAATGTGTTGACTGAGCTCATGTGATTACATAAAGAACACCAAATGCTCAGGGTGTGGTATTGGTCAGTTAAGTTTAAATGTCCAAAATCATTTAGTCAGGAATCTGTTCAAATAGCTGTTCAGTGGTTTAAATGGTTTTAATTAATGCAACAACCTTAACCTGATACATTACCACACCCTGTCTGAGTAACTTGCTATCATTATGTTTGAAGACAGCCCGTCAATGACAGAAAATGCCTAGAGAACGAGATGTTCCATTTTAACAACTAAGAGACTAATCCAGAGAAACCAGGATCCCAGCACTGTGACACACAGACCACATCCGGGAAGCACATGAAACTTCAGGAAAAAAAGCTCTAAGATGCCTGTGGGCCACTCAGGAGTTAACAGTGACAGAAGAATGACAAAATCGCCTCTTTCTGTGAGAACATCGGAGACGGTGGCAGAGAGAGTGGTGGAGCATTTAATTCACTGATGAATGTTGTTGTTACGTTTTCCCAGAATTGATGGTGACCAGGAGTGTTGAGAAGTAATTCTGGGCATTTTGCTGACCTTTGCACTGCTCAAGCCAATTGGGAGAGTATAATGTAGGGAGGAATCTCCTTTAACACAAGGACACAAGGAGGTGTACACCGAGGTCAACACTACTGCAACATTACCAACAAGGTCCTTGTGCCACAGCATTCCCTTCCCACCATCCAATTCTGAAGCGTAAATGTTTTCTGCAATAAAATAAAAAAAAACTACAAGGTGCTAGGATAACAATAGCATGACTTCAAGAAAACACGTCGAGGTTTTGCGGTGGTCAGCTTTTTCTCCTGACCTGAGTCCAGCAGAAACTCTGTGGGACCAACTCATCAACACCCTTAACGGGAGACAGCCCTAACAGGCCAACCTTGGCCAGATGGCTCCACCTGCACAGTGGTGCAAAACCCCACAGCAGTTTGTCCAGGTGCTGTTCAAGCCTATGTGTCTGTTCTCCCAGGTCATACCTAAAAAGAGGTTTTGCAATGTTTTCATTTAGTGTTCCATGACCCATCCTGACAGCTTATGATTTGCTGTGATTTTGTTTGAAATCTATGTTAATAATAATTGCTTACACTTATATGGCACTTTTTCTGGACACTCCACTCAAAGCGCTTTACAGGTAATGGGGACTCCCCTCCACCACCACCAATGTGCAGCATCCACCTGGATAATGCGACGGCAGCCAAAGTTCCCCAGAACGCTCACCACACATCAGCTATCGGTGGGTAGAAGAGTAATGAGTAATGAGTAATGAAGCCAATTCATAGATGGGGATTATCAGGAGGGCATGACTGGTATAGGCCAATGGGAAATTTGGCCAGGACACCAGGGTAACACCCCTACTCTTTTTGAGAAATGCCCTGTGACTTTCAACAATTTTATGTTTAATTTAAGGACGGCATCTTTTTTACAGCATAGTGTTGCCATCACTATACTGTGGCATTAGGACCCACACAGACAGCAGGGTGAGCTCCCCCTACTGGCCCCACTAACTCCTCTTCCAGCAGCAGCCTTAGTTTTTCCCAGGAGGTCTCCCAGCCAGGTACTGACCAGGCTCACGCCTGCTGAGCTTCAGTGGGTTGCCAGTTGTGAGTTGCAGGGTCATATACTATAGCTGCTGGCTATGTTTACAATATTTGAATTACACTGACCACTACTTCTTTTTTTATATAAACCTTTTCTAGAAGTGTTTCGTATTGTAAACATGCCTGTGTGTAACAGGACCGAACAAGACAAGCATGAGACAACAGCATGGAGACCAAGACAGCTGGAGGTCTCATTCTCATTGTAGGCCTTCTTACACCAGAAGAGCCACTGACATTCACAGGTGGTGCTTTACATCTTCCTCTGCCGTTCCTGAGTAAGCAGGATGCAGGAATCCCACCAGACACTACACAACCACACAGTACCTGATGTGACCACAGGACTGAAGTAGTCTTTACACTTTCCTTCAAATGTTTTCATTTAAAAAATCATTTTTTTCTCATGATTTATAAAACTGTGAATATTAAAAGTAACTTGCAGCTTTAACTGTGTCATATGTTAATATTATCCATTGTAAAGTCCATTAAGATTTGTTGCTGTACTATGTGTATGTTAGCATAGATAGTACTTTGTATAATACTAACATACTTCCTTTATCATCATCCTTTTCATTCAACTTTAATGTGCCTTGTTATATCCATTTAATTCAAAATGTTTTGTGGAAAACAATATCATGACAGAGGAGGAGTATAAATTATAAGGCATTACAAAGAAGGGCATTGTGGTAAAAATTAAAGAACTCACTACAGTCAAGAAATGCAGAATAGCTTTCATCTGATTAATAAGTAACAAGTATGTGGAATAATTTTATTTTTACCAATAAAGCAGGTATATAACTCACTGTGCTAATTCAGAGAGATGACTTGGAATGAAAATGCAAAACCACCAATCAACCTCTGAAATTGTTTTCTGTTATCTCAAGACGTTCATGCTTAAGCACGAAATGATAAATGCTTTAATGACTAAACATGACCTCACAAAACATCCCCATTGTGGTTCTCCTAGACCACAGTTGGTCACATTTGGGCAGAAGTTCACCCAAGGGTATTACTTAAGTACAGACAGTAACACAATTTTAACACAAAATATTTATGACAGCAGTTGAATGCAAACGCATTAAATACTAAATAATCACATTCATGTAAAATAACAACTTGTCCATAAGCAGGTGCATCCCAAAATGAAATACCGTAATTCCCAAACATTCTGGTATTACACCATGTAGTATTCTGAACTTTAAAGGACAATATCGACCATCCCTGAGAAAAACTGCTTGTGAGTTTTTCCACCTTTTGTTTTTTTTTCCCACATTTATAGGAGTAAAATGTAACACCTGAAAGTGCTGTCACAAAACTGGGATCTATCCTCTGAAAATGTTTCTGCTCACAAACTCTGAGCACTTCAAATGAGCGAACTTTATGAGATGCCTTTCTGTCCTGACAGAGTAAGAGGGTCGGTTGATCTCTGGTAATGGCTTAGTTGCAACTCTTGTTGAAGTAAGGTTTCACAACGCCTTTATTTAAAACTTTCCAGAGTAAAATATTAAATCCATGTTCAGCAAAGGCCTGTTCTTTTTACGTCTATAGTGAACGCTACCTCTTCACTGTTCATCATGTCAATAAAGAGCTCATAGAGTTGTACAATATGTTAGACACATATTGTGGAGTTCACAGAGGAAAATACATTGATAATATATTGGTCTCAATATCTTATAATTGCCAAGCAACTATGAAAAAGTATGTAAAAGGACAGAAGGAGAAATATAATCTTGCACATCAATTCCATAATCTACTTTACAAAAACTCTCAGACTGTTGCATACATACAGAACATGAAATCAAAGTTGGCATTACATCTACAACTTACTGTATGTTTACAGTATACCTATCCACAATCACACCCAACACGTATTCTGATAAAACATACGACAGTTTTTCAGAGTAGAAGCATAATAAAGTTCAAAATATGTAAATCAGTGATTACATTAAGTACACGAGATTTACATCAAAAGAAAAAGAAGGTAGAGACAAAAATAGAAGGGTAACAGAGATTATTAACATACAATTAATAAACTGAAACTGCAGTCGTTGCTAAATGCTTGAACCTTACACGTTACGGTTGCAATACCAAATTCATTATAACAACAGTGATAGAAAATAACTATCTTAGCCAGAAAATATTTTCTAATAACATGTAGTTAGGTTCTAAACTTTAGGACACATAAATGTTACAGACCTTTCCAGAAGAATCATCGGGAGAGCAGAAACCTGACTGTACCTACGCTCCACAGCGAGTTACAGTACATCTGTCCCACTGCTGAGAAGTCTCTCAATCTTAAAAAAACGCATTTAATATGACTTCGTAATACTTATTTTAAGATGTCTGTGTATGAATGTAATATGTGCAATTTATTTTAAAACGTTTAACAGTCATTTGAGATATTCTGGCTATTTTTTTCACATATTCGCCTACGTTATCTTATTATTTGTCAAATGTCATTATCGAAGCTATTATTCTTGTTGTGTAACTAAGTCATCTTCGATTGACTCTCTACGAAGTTACTTTTAACCTCAAAAGAAAAAAAACATGATCGAAAACGTTACGTGGGATAAATTACAAACAATGTACTTTACACAAATTGCGTATGCGCGCAATATTACATACCCGAAGTTTCGATGCTTCTTAAAATAAATAACATCAAGTAACAAACTTTTGTACTACATATTTCATTTTTTGGCTACTAAAACAGGTCAGTTCAGCTTTCATCACTGCTTATCCCAGACACATGTGAAACACTTGCAAGGCCCGGCAGTAAATTTGTCATTTAGAGTCATTTTTGGAAACTTACTGTGTCGGGAACAACATCTAGTTTGTCCATTGCCACATTGTGTCCTCTTTCATAAAATTAATGTTAACTAGTTGTCGTTTCCTTTACAGAAACAAACCAAAAAAGTAAAAAAATATATATAACGAAAAGAAAAAAACGAAACTTCACTGGACACTAAAACTTCAACCAAAGATGAGGTCATTGGGATAAAAATAAAAGGATGGCGTCATTTGAAACCAATCCCACTTCGAAGGAACCGAAATCCTTAAAGGTACAGGAACATAATTTAATTTACTGAAGCGTATGTAATATGCCCGAGACAGTACCCCTTTAAAGGACCAAACGAGAAACCATGGAGTCAAATATATTTGTCGCCTTGTATGTCAATACTACAGTTTTTTGTTAATCACGCCTGTTGTTTTAATTCGTGTATTGTTGGTATCTCAAGAGCTGGGTGGTGGGTGGAGAAAGCCTCGAAGCCCCAGTACAATCAAGGCAGTATTCAAATGACCTGCTAACTCGCTCAGTGACTAAACTGCCTGGGAATTTTTCCAGTTTTTGCGCCGTGTTGTTAACCCCTTGATTACCATTCTCAATCTCTGCCATGTATAGGTGTTTATTACAGGCGTAAATTTTGACAAAACCTCAGATAAATAAATTAAATATAAAATAAAGAAAATGAAAATAATAACTTGAACAAAAATGGTAATGTGCTCTAAAACCCTCACAAAACTACTGTATAATGAGCCATCCCTACCTCCCACTACAATGAGGCATCCAACCTACTGTACCTGTACAATAGGTGTAGCACACTCATCTCCTGTGGATTCCTAATATAGCCTGAGAAGAAACAATCGATGTTTTGAATCAAAACACTTTTAATATATTCTGTTTTTATTTTGATAGCCAGTCCTCTGTGATTTGTATTTTCACTCATTTGTCCATATAATTTTTGTTTTAGCCCTCTGTTTATCTAGAGACAAAACCTATCAGGGCCAACGGTAAATTTTGAAGGGATTAAAACTAATATCTAATATAATCAATTCTTAATAATAACTAATATAACTAATAATACTTTCTTTCTTCCCATTGATTTTAAAGTCTTCCAGTAACTAAATGTTTTAAATTAAATCCTCTTGAACTTTTGTAAAAGTATGTGGTTGTTTTTTGTCATCCTATCAAGTGATAGTGGTAATCTATCAATTTTTCTTCCATTTGTTTCCCTGTCTATGTCATTTATACCAGAACATCCAATCATAAAACCTATTTCGTGTAGAAAAATTTCACATTTGGTGTATTTAATGGTTAGTTCTAACATTTCTAATAATCACTTGATACTGTGTGGTCAAATCTGACCCCTGGACAACTGCATTATTATTTCTTTCTATTCCAAGTCCCAATTATCACATTAAATTGAGCAAATTTTAAAACATTTCAGCAGGTCTTTGTGAATTCCAAACCATTTTTTTTTAATGAAAAGTAATTAGTGAAAATGTTTTAAAAATCCTAAAAGGTCAGATTGAGGAGAAAACTATAGTATAATAATTGAAGGCTAAAAAATAGCATTTAACAAAGAGCAGCATATTGGAAAAATTAGTGTTAAGATATTTTTTAGTGTTAGAGGTATTTTTATGTTTTCCTTATCTGACCCCTTAGAGACAGTATATAAATCTTACTTAGAGCGATGTCAGTTTTCACCCAGCTCCACAGATTAAATATGTCTCCTGCAACAAGGTCTGACATTAAAAATCATCACACCTGCAAAATGTCTAAAATCATCAGTAAGTAATTATGGCAACGTCAAATCATCTAGCACAGGATGTAGCCAAAAGAGCTCCATCCAACAACACTTTCAATACATTTGTACATCGGTTGCGATGAATTACCATCACCACTTTTTATTCTTTTATTATACCAGGTAAGTCTATTGAGATGTTAAAATGATGGACATAAAAGCCAACACTTACATCTGACAGTGGCTAAGCCCACCACAATGTCTCTCAGAGACAGGACTCTTCAGAAGGAATACTCTCCAGCTTTCTATAAAATCCATAACCCTAGACTATCAGCAGGAGAAAAGCAGGCTTATCATGGAACTGAGAGAGTCCAGCAACCAGACAATTAGAGGTGTCAATGTCCAGGTGCATACTGGAAGACGTTGGAGGGCACAAGATGAAGTGCAGAAGGCAATGAACAGGCTGCAACACCTGGAGGTGGGTGGCTCAATCCAAACAGGTCAAGCAGGACTAAGACATAGACAGCCACTTCATCTGTGGTCCAAAGCCAATAGAAAGGAGCAGAAAGAGATGCTGGTCATGGAGGTGATAAACATGGAAGAGGAGAGATGGAGAGTGAAAGCAGTGTCACAAGGACAACAGGGAAGCTAAGTGGGAGAGTGTGGTGAACAGGAAAATCAGCTGGAGGGGCATATGGAAAGTCCCACAAGCAGGCCTCATCTTCCTGATCAGGGCTAGCTATGACATCTTGCCTTGCACCAAGAACCTCCACCAATGGTACGGGATGGGAGAACCTGCCATCTTTGCGGTACCCTCAGTTCAAGCCTCCGGCACATACTGACGAGCTGCACGATGGCTCTCTCGCAGGGCTGATACAGGTGGCAACACGACCCCATCCTCAGGAAGCTGACAGGGGTGCTGGAGACCAAGAGACAGGAGGCGAAGGGAAATAGTCTTCCATCAGCATGACAGTAGGTTGTGTTCATCAGGCCACAAGGTGGGAGGTGGGAGATTGCAGAGGGAGGGTGACAGCAAAGATCCTCACACGAGGATCCAGAAAGAGACCAAGACCATACTCCTCATAGAACAGACAGTCCCATGGGAGGAGGGCATGGATACTGCAAAAGAGTGGAAGAGGCTGGGGTACTCTGAGCTCACAGAACAATGCATAGAAGGTGGCTGGAGATCCTGTGGAAGTGGGATGCCGAGGCTTTATAAGCACATCAATGTAATTCCTCTTCAGGGATGTGGGAGAGGCTGGTAAAACACTGAAGAAGGCAGCAAAGGATCTAGTGGAAGAGGTGGAAAAAGGAAGCTTCTGGCTATGGGTGAGGAGAAGAGATAGGAGCTGGGGGCCAAACCCCTAAGTAGAGAGAGGTCAGCTGCAGGGAGGCAGGGCAGGGAGAAGTCCCTGTCACTGCCCCACCACTAGGAGATATACTGTACTGAGGTAAGGGGCGAAACATCAATGAATGGTGGTCCCCCAGTTGAAGACCCTGTAGCTGGCCTCCTGGCACAGTAGGTGCGGCAGGTGAAAGCCGTGCAGGTTAACATCCACCTGTATAGAGTAGATGGAGAACAAATTCTCATTTACTATAATGACCTGGACACCCATTAATACAATTAATGAGGTGATTTGAGTAACATATATTGTTAATGGGTACAACAGCTTCATCCCTTCCAGGATTTGAAAATACTGTATCTGATCCAGAGTCCACAGCCCTAAATCATCACACTCAGAATCATCATTATCATTGTCATCTAAAGAGAATATACCACAAGAGACAGGATGATTGATTTATGATATGACATAAGTGCCATACATTAGCATAACAGAAGCAAACAGACTCTTTTTAAAATATCTGTTTGGTTGTAGCATATTAAATGGTTCACATCTATTTCTATTAAGTTAGAAGGAACCTTTGCAAGGAACTAAATGTAAGAATTCAACAAAGATAACAATATACAGCGCAATCATTCTAATGGATCTTTTTTTATGGTACTGTAAATGAGACTAAGGTGTTTTTTGGCCACTGTGAAAAGAGACGAATCTAAAGACAAATCTGTTGCATTCAGAAAGGGCCGACGTCATCCCTCAATGCCAATAGTTGCTCAGGTGAGCAGACTTCTGTTGTTGCTTAAAGTAATAGGAGCATCTAAAAGCCCCACCTATTCAGTAAACAATGCTGGTAACTGAAGTGGTCCTAAGAAGATTCACACCTATGGAATTTTCGGATGTATAGTATATAGATGTGAATAAAAGACCTTAAAATTTTCATTAACTGAGTAGCATTAAAATGAAGAAAAGCAGAAAGCTAAGAATGACAAATCTTATTCAAATGCAAACATAGATATAAAAGACACTCAAAATATTCTACAATTCACATGATTGGGCTGTTACTGCACTGATGAGTGCATTTCAAACCACGATAAAAATAAAATATCCAAAATAACTTGTAAAACCTCCAATTTCCATAAAAATAGACTACATTTCCAGGAATGTGCTGAGATTCAGAAAGAGGCAACAAATCATCCATGATGAGCAGCACCCCTATTACATTGTGAAGAAGCAGGCTTGTGAAAACATCTCTTTTAATCTAAAAGAAATATTGCTCTTGAGTTTGAGACAGTTTTGGAGACAAATACTACTTACTTGTTGCTTGCAGATCACTTTAGAACATTTCTGCGATAAAGTGTCCGCTGCCCTCCCTGTACTTATTGTCTTGTACATCACAATGTAATGACAATTACATTAGTCATTACTGAGAGTAGTGAGCAGGAAGGGCAGCATCACACTGCAATTTGTGCAAACTCTTGTGCGTGCCCATGGAGAGACCAGGGGTTTCCAACAACATGTTTTAACATACCAAAGAAGCAGAGTTAAGGAGAAAATTGAAACTGGTTAGGAGAGGGCTATAGTAGTGTCACGCCCTCTGTAGCCAGAGGGTGCTCCTTCTCTGTCCTGTCCCTAGTTCCCGGTCTGCTGTCCTTCCGGTCCCTCTCTTTCCCTTGGGCTATATATTTCCGGGTCTTGCACTCTGCCCTCGCTCAGCATTGACGTTCGGATGTCCTGAGACCCGCCTAGCACCAGGGCGCCCCACGTCCGCTCCCTGAGGGCATAGGTTTCTATACGGCATTCCTGAACTCTTTGCACTATTTAGCCCGGGCCTTTTTCCCATCTCGCCGCTACGCATATGGGTCTTTTTTCGCTCTCCTGTTCCCCATGGTTAGTCCCTTTGGACGTCCGTGACACGTAGTCCACTCTAGAAGGAACAGGGGCTTAGATCCCATAGTACAATATTAAGTATATTGTAGAGAGATATTCTGAAAAAAAGTGTGATGGCTGTATAACACCCCAAAAATCTTATGTCTAAACATGGAAAATTTGAAAAAAAAAAACATTAATCTTTACATATAAATATACACAAAAAGCACACCCAGATGAATACTTTCATTTCATCTTATACTTACCAACATGACAACAAGCTATATTTGTCTGTGTACATGTTCAAACTGTTTTACATCTTTTTCCAGCTTGGAAGTAGAGCGATATCAAGGTACATGACCTTTTATGCTGCTGAACTGAGCTGAATGTCCAAAGCCATACTGCTTTGATTTTATTGAAAGGAATACATGCTGTATATGTGAACACTGGACTGTAAATTTAAAATTGGGTGAAGGGTCATTGGGTGAGAAGGGCATTCAAATACTGTCACAACTAACTGTCACATTCTCATTTAGCAGGAAATCCACTGTTACTTGAGCAATGAGGATGTGAGTTGTCCTGTAGGAATGTTGTCATGTCAGGATGAGCCTACTGGAAGGGCAGTAGTTGAGATCATCATCAATCACTACAAGAGAGAACTACAACTAGAGTTTTTAGTGACTAGAAACTCCTGCCCAGACCACAACACTTGAACATTTACTTAGATCTCGGCCAAGTGTCATGACTCGTTGGTCTCTCAGATCATATTGTATCATTGGAGGCCTGTGTTTGGTTGTGATGTGATCCTGGGTTAGAAATTGAACATCCCACATGGCAAGCACCGGTTTGCATCATCCAGTTGAAATGTTGTTTCATCAGCATGAGCCTAATGGAAGAGCAGAACTTGATAAATGAGGCACCATGCATTCAGGTTTTTTCAGTCCAGTTCCAAAATCTTGATGACACAAAAGTGTTGTTCTCTTGAGAAATAGGGCAGACTAGTACCTTTCTGTTTTTTTTTCACCAGGCTTGACACTTAACAGGTCAAATTACCTCAACACCTGTGCGAAATCAACTCTCATCTAATGAAGTGACTTAGTTCTCATGAAATTGTAAAAAGCAGTCATGAATTATCAATTGCTCAAAGCATTAATGCCCCCAAAATGTAGTGTCTCCAAAATCCATGTACTTTATTTTTCTAAAACTATACATGCATAAAGTGGTTTCTGTTGATGTTCAGTACATGCCATTAAAAGGTTAGGTTTTATTTAATAACTCTGGAAAAAAAATCCATCTAATCTTTAGTGCTTCCACTTTATTCAATCTGACCCACAATTCCACATTCCTAATATGTAGTTCATACTATTATAATACTATAGGTCAATAGATTAACCATTTACATTCATTTAATCCAATAATAAAAAATGTTGCAAAAATATTCTACATGAACCTTATAAATCAAAGCATAATCTATACTGTGTTTTTTTTAACAGATTCTTTGAGTTTACAACATTCCATTCTAATGCTATATTAGCATTTCATGCAATAACTCCAGTTAAGTGCATGAACTGTACTTTCCTAATACCCCGTACTTATAAGTGCTATGTGGTTGTCTCAGGAGATGTTATCAGTGGGTTCACCTGTGACTTCTGGCAGATATATGTGTATTTCCCTTCTGTAAAGACTAACTTGTGGCTGGTGTCTGTAGTCCTCCAGGAAGTAGTTGGTGCTCCTTTTAGTGATTTGTGGCAGATGTCTCAGTGTGAACTTTGAAGTAAGCTTTCTTTAATTAAATGTTATTGTGGTACAGGTTCAGAACAGTATCCTGGTTTCATAAAAAAAAAAAAAACATATTCTTCTCATGGATATTTATGGCAACCCAAACAAAGGTAGTGTCTGTCTTCACATCCTGGTATTCATGTTAAAGTTACTCCAGTGGAAAACAACATATGGGGGATATTCAACTTGTACAAGTATATGGGTAATGCAAATAATTTCCACAATAAATTCCAAAAAATAGGAGTATGTTATGTAGACTTAAAAATGTAACCCTATATTACAAAAATATTTTCTATTTTAAGCAACACAGAACAACACAAAGCACGAAACTATGTTTGTTCTGGGTCTGTATAAATCCAAGAAAATTGTAGACTTGTAATAGTGAGGTAATTGCCAGCAATTCAGTTTAACTTCAATTTACATTTACAACTTAGATACAGTATGTAAGCGTTTTTTCTACCAAAAATGTTACAATTCAAGTGGGTAGCTGCGTGGGCATGCGTAGGCTGCAAAGGAAGTAATACGTTTATACCATGCTGAAAAGAGAAGAAAGAAAACACAACGTTTCCACTGCCGAAACGTTGTCTTTTCTGGCCTCTCTTTTCAGCATGGAATGAACCTATTACTTATTTTACAATTCGTTCCACTTAAAGTGATATCAGGCATGCAAACATTGTGACAAACATGACTTCTAAATAATCTCTCACAACAGAATTAAAGAAATTGCTAAATTACTTCTAACCTGGTTAGCTCTACAAATAAATTCAAAGCCTTTTCAGGAGTGATACCTAATGTATGATGATGCTGATGGTATTAGGTAAAAAAAAACTGTGCCACAAACAAGTCATTGAAAGAAATCTCTTGTTTCTGTGATGTTGGTGCTACAGAAGAATGAGGAATAGAACGGAGATGTTTATAAAAACACATTTAAATAATCAAATCTATATTCAGAAATTATTAAAGAATTGAAATACTCAGCAACTCCAAAATGTATAGAAGAGATGAAATAAACTATACAGCAGCAGTTGCTTCTAGTCCAAGATGTTAGAAGAGATCATGTCCAGCTGCAGCATTCTACTTATAAAGTTATTCATGGGAGAGAGAGCAGTAAGGAATGTGAGTAACACTTCTGAGAAGACGCAAGTCCCAGAGAAATCCCAATTCAGTGTCAGTAAAAGCACTGCACGTGATTGGTCAGGAATTGGTTGAAGCCCTGCACAAAAGAATTACTGTACATGCAGACGAACCAAGACAAGGAAACAAGGAGTCTGGTCCATCTGTGAAGCAGACAGACGCCTCCCAGCCAACATTCTGATGTTTAAAATGTGTGAGCGTGATCTCAGGGGAAGGGTTTTCCAGACACTTTTCAAAGAAATATGAGTAACTTTAATATGGGACATAGAAATCTAGGCAACACGATTATGACAATTGCTGACAAGTATCTCTAACCTTGAACAACAGTGTTGATATGGAACTATAAATGTAAACTCTTATTGGCAGTCTTTTTCTCCTTGAAAGTGCCATGTGAAGGCAGAATTGTTAGTAGAGTGAACAATTTGCAATACTGGAGAGACTAGAACATTGTGTAAATATGGATTTGGACTCTGCCTCCTGTATTGGATTTCCCTTTTGGATTTATGCTTGGATTGTTCGCCCCGGACTCACTTCCCTTGGACACCTGCACTTCTTGGACACGCCCTCTGTCTCCATCCCTACTCCTGCATGTTCTTTATTCCTACTGTGTCTTCACCAACCGGATCGCGTCGTCTGCATAGGGCCCGGAAAGAACTGTTCCTGACATGTAGAAGCAACAAATTGAAATAAAAAATATTTAGATAAAACTCAAGAGTGGGTAAACACTTGGCAGATCTTTAATGGAGATGTATCTAGAATATTACATGAAGGTAGCAAAAATGGGAACATGATCTTGAATAGACTGACATACTGATAAAAAATGTGACTCATCATTTGCATCTTCTAGACAATGTCTTGAAGCGATAAAAGACTATCAACATTCTGTGATATAGAAGTTAAAAGTATATACGGTAATGTAAATCAAAATATATTATACTTAAAATGTACAAAGTAGTAGTTATACATATTGTGTGTAATTATGATCACCATAACTGCATAAAAGATATTGCTACCTTGAAATCAAGCCAGAGCTGATTTCCAAGCTGAAAGAAATGTCTTACACTGACAGGCTAAACAAAGAACACCCCGATTCAAGTATTCAAGTATTCAGAATGCTAAAAAATACTGACAAAGCTGGTCCAGTGGTCTTCTCCAGAATCAACAGCCAGAGGCCACAAATGGAGACTTTGAGGAAGTGCAATTAAAGCTGAGAACAGGCTGGAGGCACTTCTTTCTTTTCAAACACAGCCATGTTGTTGAAACCCAAACCCTATCCTCTTTTCTGAACAAGCTTGATTGATTGTTGGATCGATTAGCTACTCACTACACAACAGGCTACATGGAATAAATGGCCTCCACTCATTTACAACGCTTTTCACTTCATACGCCTTTTGAGACATAAATGTGTGAATTTAGCATGACACTTTTGTTGAGATGAAAATATGTGCTTTGTGCCCACGCACAACGTGTACCATGATCAGCTGTCCGTCGCTTAAGCCATTATTCAGATTGTGTGGACCACTGATCAGCATCACTCATTCTTTTTTGGAAGGACAATTGTGAATTAGGCTTTATGTTAATAAAAGCTAAATTGTCACTTTGTCATATTTTGTAAGATCAAAACAGAGATTCAAACAAGAATAGCACCATTAACTATCATTTCACAACATCTTATTTTGTGATTATTAATATTAATATTTTTAGATAAATGGTAGGTACCATAAAAAAAGAGCTGCAGAGGGATACAACTTTGGGCCTCCTCTATACCAGGAATTGGCAGCAGCTGATGCAGCTGTATCTCTTTACTGCAAAGGGATAACGCACAGCAGGAACTCCAGTAATAAAGAGCAAGGATGCTGACTGAAGCACAGAGGATAGAAAGCATAAAGCCTACTGATATTTCATTTTGTGAATTTTGATCCAATTTAAGAGTTGTTAGACCTTATGTTGTTATCAGTTATCTCATATACATGTACAGTATTTCAGAAGATTGTAACATCCTCTTTAACATTTTCTTTAATAGACTATTCATACATACAGCTGTGCATATAGTGGCTCTATCTGAAGGAAATAGTTTAAGACATTGATGCATTATCATAGCTTGTGACTATACCACAAAGTCTCCTGAAGCATTTTAATTACATAAGAGAAGATCAACAGTGCCTGCTATTATCAAGAATGGGCTTTCTACACAAATAATCCAGAAACTAGTGTTAACTTTGATTTTTGAAGTCCTCTTCCATTTGTTGATCACCTTTTGGAGATAGTTAATATAGGAAACATCCCTTATAACACAAGCCCTTATGAAAGAGATGACATAATAGCAGGTGGAAGATCTGAGCTGCTCATCTGGAAGAGATCACCTTTTTAAATAGTAAGGGCAACCTCTATCTAGCTGATATGTTATTTGATCACGCTGCCTATGTGTGAAACTCATACCTTCCTAAGGAAGGAATTTTCTTGAAAAGAAACTTTCAAGGTCCACTAACATATGGGCAATTGAGTAACTGTATATCATGTGGTTAGATCTACCCCTACAATACTGAGTGAGCTATCAAATACTTCAAATGAAAAGTAGAACCAAATACTGCAGAACTTCTTGTTAACAAAACACAACACAGCCTGTATAAATTCATATAAATATCAGTAAATGACAAACTATACACTGGCTGTAGTACCTACTTTCTACTGATACCTGTACATTTAAATACACATGGTTGTGAAATCAATTGTGAGCTACAACAAGCACTACTGACATGTTAATGATGTTGATGATCTGTAGGTTTACTGCAAACATATTTTCAGGTGTAGGACAAAGGAAGCACGTGAGTGTCCCAGATTACAAACATAGCAGGAGATTCAGTCTCATTCCTATCTAACATCTAGTACAACACCAGTGCACCACAGTGCAGGGATAGTCATTAAACAAGGCAAACTTACTGGATGGTTCACATGAAGGCCTAAAGCATTTCATGAATTTCACATGATCCTCCCACTGATTCACTACCTCTGACTTTACTACTGTACCAATAACAATAACAGCCTTTTGTTCTTGTGCCAGATGTTTGAATCTAGATGCCTATAACATTTCTGAAAGCCACTCATTGTGCTGCACTGCCTTGTTTACTAGCTTGGGCATCAAATGGGTTTTTCATTCTGAAAAGGTTCAGTATCTTCCAAACTCGTATTCTTTTCTTTCGCTCTGTGCTCATAGTACAATCTACTCATACTATTAGCAATATAAATCCTATAGTTTATAGTTCCTCAAAAATTAACATGTCTCTGAAGAACATGTGATCTCAGCAATCCCCTTTCTTCAACTCTGTACCTCCTTCAAATAAAATATTATTCCAGAATGGCCTTTGAATTATCTTGGCTCTGGATCCTTTGGAACACTGGGTGGAAGTTCTTTGGAATGAAAATTCTGGATGAGGTTTCACCCAATAAAATGGAGAACTTGTGTTTGATGATCTTAGGAATAGGAAGAGGTTTGAGGTGGAAAGGAATGGCTTGGGGAATGTGGCTCTGGGTGCAGGAATTCCTCATTGCATTGATGTTTCAAGCTCTGTTTGTGGCTCGGGAGAGGGCCCTGTCAATGAAATGAGAAGCATATTCCTTGTCAATATCCCCATTGATGGGGGATATGCTTTGTACTGCTTTGGCAGATAACCATCTCTTTTAACCCCTTTTCTTACTCTCACCTGCCCATTTCCGTAATCTAATTTTCATTTGTTCTCCTTTTTCTTATGTTCCTCCCATCCCTCAGTCCCCCCAGCACATCTATAAATGATCAAAGATCTGAATCTACATCTATACTGTTTCACTTTTATTCTTGCATGTATGTTTACCTCAGAAGCTTTCTGGATCAAGCTTATGCAAGCTCCATTCAGCAGGTATGAAGGAAAAAAGGTCACAGAAAATGTCAGTTATCCTTTGGAAGGCTGCTGAACTATTCAGTACGTACAGCTCAGGGATGCAGTTCTGGTAAAGCTTGGGACAGGGGCTGGAAATGTGTGCCATTAGGGTTGTTGGTCCAGGAGCTCCAGATAAGTGGATGACCCAAGAAAACGTCTTACATGATTTATTATAAACTTTTTGAAAATATCACTTCTCTCATACTTGAAGCCCTATAAGACCTCTAACATGTGAGAAAACAAATAAAATAAGAAACACAAGAGTTGCCATATACAAATAATAATAACACACAAAACAAACAAAATAACAAATAATAAGTATTTCTCTGCTTATAAACATCCATTGACATTTAGAAAGCAGCTTATTCCTGGAAAGGTTATCCTCTCCTGGAAGAATATAAGGAAGGACTACACACTCCTCAGAATGTCAGTCATTTACAGGGCTCCTCAGAAACAGTGTTCTGGAACTCACAGGCCTAGGTGTTGAGCAGTTCGATGATTAAAAGTGTTGTTTTTAGAAAAGACTATCCTGGAATTGAATTATGTGAAGCATCTGTTTGATGCTTAAACATTAATGAAACTGTAATTCTAACCTACCCTTTTAATTTGCCTATTTTGTTATACAAGGTGACTACAGTGGAAGAAAACGATTCATTTTATTGGTAGCTATGGTGACAGTTATACAGCAAACAATAATGCTCAAGGTTATCCAGATAATTTAATAACTAGAATGACGCAAATGTTAGCAAATCAGCTGGCCTGATTGTTCAGTGTTTTACAAAAATTGATATATTAACAAGAAATATCTAAAGTAGTTACAGAACATGTTGTTTTGAAAGGCTGTCTTGGTTGCCTGTCACAAACGTAAACATTCATACAGTAAGTTAAATAAACAAAAACAAAATAGATCTATTGCCTTTTACTGATCCTAATATAGAAAAAAAAAGAAAATGCTATTTTTCCATTGAATACAGAGCCTTGAAAAAGTATTCATCACTTCCATATGATGTACCATTTTGTTGCATTACATCATAGCATCGTTTTAAATGCTCACACTGAGAATTCAAACTTTTTTTCGTGCTCAGGTATGGTGAAAGAACTAAAATAGTGTATGTTGATCGCATAAGCATTAACTTTCCCCCTAACAAGTCAATACTTCGATACTTAGTGGAAGAACCTTTGGCAGCAGTTACAGCTGTGAGTCCTATTGAACAGGTCTCTACCATGTTTGCATACAGGGGTGGTGAAATGTTAACATATAGTTCCTTGCAAACTTGCTCAAGCTCTGTCAAGATGGTTATGGATTGCTGGACAGCAAGTTTCAAGTCTTGTCACAGATGTTTGTATCAGATTAAAGTCAGGACTTTGTCTGGGCCACTTTGTTCTTGTTAAGCCGCTCAGCTGTTGCTTTGGCCGTTGTGCTTTGGGTCACTGGATTGTGGAAAGGTTCATTTTCATTTCAGTTTTAGGTCTTTAGCAGACTCAAACGGGGGTTATTTAGGATTTTTTCTGTAATCACATGAACCACTTTTATTGCAGAGGCCCTAATTATGACTTGTCATACCACTACCAAGCAAATGTGAAAACCGGATTTCTAATTCAGCTGGATGAAATATCATTTGAGATATCATTTTGAAAGCACTGTATATAACTCAATGTACATTACAGAAAATCTGCCTTACATATTGGCACATTTTATATACCAGGAATATTCATTTCTTTATGACTCATAAAAGCATTTTGAGAATGCTCTGCTTGAAAGGTATTAAGAATTACATTGATAAATATACTTAATTTCTTAGATAGGACTATAAACAATAACTAATTTCTTGTTGGAGCTTTCACTGGTGTTTTTAAAGCAATCAGTTGTTATGGGAAATAGTCTGACCTCTTTTCTGCTTAGCATATTTCAGATAGAACTGAGATTGTCACATAAAGAGTTCAGAAAATCAAGGACAATCACAACTCAAAATACTGAGACTTTCATAGCAGCATTTCAAAAGCTACAAAACACACTTTTATTCATAGACATTTGGAGCTATGAGTAAACATCTCATATATCATACTGTACAAATATCTGTGAGTATATGAATAAAGGCTATTTTACATCCAATTTGTGTTTTTTTTTAATTTTACTTAATATTGCTTCCAGTTCTTTCTGACTGTACATTGAAAATCATATTCACAGCTACAAGATGCCATTTATTTTATCCTTCGTAGATATCATTAACCCCCTCACTTTACCCCATTATTTTTTAAAATTACACACTTCACAAGAGATGGAAATTTCCTATGACCACACACGGCTCTAGCTTTTTATTCACCTTGTTATTTCTTCTGGTCATGATGAAGGCTATACCTTATACTTAAGCAACTTCAGAAGCCACTTTAGTCAGCATCATATGATCTGTCTGAAAACGTGATGTACAGTAGTATTTGTGTCTGCACTTGCCTTAACACGGTTGTTCAGACTGAATAGCACAACTTTTTTTCTTCATTTTTGTATTTCTTTATACACCACGGCTTGTGTAAGCAACACTGACTGACTTTGATTTGATAACTTTAATTTTTATCTGACACACCATCCAATTAATATAAACTGAAACTACATTTCTAGCTAAAGCTGGTCAGTGACAAAAGTCTGTATTCTTCCAGTAATCGCATTCTTTGAAACAATATCAATATGTCAAATAAAATCAACCAAAAACAGTGTACACTACAGAGCTGTAGCCCTATTTTACCGTAATCGCAGTAAGGGATTCTGGGTGTTTAGATAAGGACTGAATTTGAGCAAATATCACTGTTTGCAAAGGGTGTACTAAATATTTTGGCTAATTCTGAATGGATTTATTTTTGAGTATCCTGAAGGTTATTTGAAAGAGCTAAAACCTGTTATGATAAACAGAGCGAGAGGGAGTCCGAATATAAGTTTCTTCTTCCTGATCTATCGCCAAGATCTTACTGTTTTACCCCTGGAACTAACAGACAGTTAAATGACACAGTTCAGGGCCACATCTTCATTATGCATGCTGCCAAGCTATTTATACTCACAGATGCACTTTCCCCTTGAAACAGCAACAAGGACAACAAGGATCTAGTTTCAGAATTTGAAGGTTATACATGCAGCACATACTTTCATCTAATTCCTCTGAATATTTGGCATTCTGATTTCACCGAGATTTAAAAAAAAGTGTCACAATGCTCACATGCAACGCATTAACAAATCAAAGCAGCAACAACTTTGGGAAAACAAACCACTTATACAGTATATATATATATTTAAACAAACCATTGTTTGTTTATTACTTTATATTTCAGAATCAGAAATTCTTAGGGGACTCCTCTAATGCCTCCTTATCCACAGGTATCCTCATCCCAGGTCTGTCCACTTCTACTCTTCAGTTCTGGAAGTACAGACAAAGCACCTTCCAGGTAAGGTGAAAGCCAGTCACAATGCTGCACCACAAGCTGCAGATGGTACTCCATGAGCACTTCCAAAGCTGTGCATGGCCTCTCCAACAGCAGCACTAGTTTGGGGGACATCTTTTAAGGTGAGAGTCTAGTACTCAACCACTCTTCAGAAACAAAAGGTCCTGAAGTGCAATTTGTAGTCCTGTCTGTCTATCCTCTGGCAGAGGCCTGGGCTCACAAACAAAATGGTGGATAATGTCTCATGACCAGCTGTAACCTGGAGGTCTGTACTCAGCTGACTCCCAGATGGCAGGTACACCAGAGTTTATCAGACTGGGCCAACTCTCTACCAAGAGAGGACATTATAGGATCGATCATTGCTGGGTGCTTTAGAGTGGCTACTGGAACTTCTCTGACCCACAAAAACATTACAGATTCTTCAGAAATGACCGACATCCTAGAGGCAACCCATTCAGCAGAACAGGCATTGGAGGTAGAACTCACATAAAGCTGGGTTCGAAGAGCACCCTACAATTGCATCCTTTTCAGTTCTCACAAATGTAGCAGCTGCCAGTGTCTCTTTCCCACATCTGGCCCATTCCATTAGTTGTACAATAGTCAGTACTGTTACAGCCCGCAGCGCTTGTGTCTTGATGCAACATGAGGTCATTAAGAGCCACCAATCTTTTTAATGATAATGAATGAGGGGTCAGAGAGTTTCAATATGTCCTCCTTTCTGTGGCTTCCTTTTCCAGCACTAGCCTAAGGTGTGCATCACCCACATTTAGTGGCAGCTCACCAGCATCCACCTTGCAGTCTGGACAGACTATGCAAGAAAGCATACTCCTTTATGTTTGTTAAAACACCAGTGCAGTGCTCCATCCCAAAGTGGTGGCCTCTAGTTGCTGGGCCACCTACACCTCAAGCTCCCAAAAAGAAGCCAGCAGAAGGAGGTGGTCTCTGCCTGGAAGTGATAACCACAGAGATACAGTATAGCAGGACGTGCTTCACCTGAGGGGTTGACTCACAGCTGTCTGGGAGTGTCCACTGTTGATACCACTATCTATCCAGGTGGCTGCAACAGGCAGCATCATTCAGTAGACTTGCTGGAATGGCTTGTCTTTCTTAAGGACACCCAGAGGTCAACTACAGCCAGGTGGTGATGGTGCCTGAGGCCAACACACAGGTCCTGTTTCTTCAGTGGGATTCACACAAGTGGTTGTGAAACTGAGAATACCCTTGTTGCCAGGTCTCACAGCTATTTCTACTGGTCCTAGTGCTCTTCTCCTGCTACTGGTTATGTCTCTTCCAGTAGGTGCCGGTCAAAGCTACTGCTTCATTTTTTTCTGCTTTTCTGGCTTCAACTATGGCATTTACAAGTACTCATTTGGGATCAGAAGAAAACAGGATAGTCTCCTGGAGCTCTTTTATTGCAAAAGGTTCCATGCTAGTTTTGCACAAGAGATACTTGAACACAGAGTAAACGCTATAAACAGCGTTAGAAATCAATAATGTTTCTTTATTAGCCCTATACAATTTCTTGCATTAGGAATCTGTCTTTTCACATACCCCAGCTTTTCTCCAAGGAGACACAGACACGGAGAGAAGCTTGGGGTCAGAGCGCAGGGTCTGCCATTGTACAGCACCCCTGGAGCAGTTGGGGTTAAGGGCCTCGCTCAGGGGCCCAACAGAGTAGGATCCCTCTGCCAGCCACGGAACTTGAACCAGCAACCTTCTAGTCACAGACGCAGATCCTTAGCCACAGAGCCACCGCTCCGCCCAACACCAGGTACATCCAATCCTGAAAGGTCATATTCGATCCTGAAGTGTTAATAACTTTAAACAACTGCTTTAAAAAGTTGAGAAAATCTTCAAATGCACTGGTACTCATGATCAGGAATAGATAGTTTTGGATTACATTGTTTTCAATGAGCCATAGTGCTCTAATACAGTCCATTTAGTCCAGCATCACCTTTCCAAAATCCCCAGGGGTGAAGTACATACAGATAGTGGACAAAAATGGAATTACCTGGGTAAATGATAAACACAGAGTGTATTGAAAGCAAGGGCCTCCATACAGATTTGTCTCATGCAATAATTAAACAAATAACATCCTAGAATGCCTAAGGTCACAAAGTCAGTGGAGAACTCGTGGCTTCGAAAGAGTAATGATCGTTGGTTCGTCTTTGACAGGAGCTTCAGTGACCAAGACAGCTCAACATGCTGGTGATGTTTAATTAACAACACTGTCCATGATGATGACTTCATAAGCAACAGTGGGCCGAAGCACTTACTCCAGGATCATAATATCTGTGCATTGATTTGAAGTGCAAGGCAAAACAACTGCAGTTAAGATGGCAGTACGTTTCAACCAGGGGCATGAGCGGACAGCTTCATCAATACCCGTCTATTGAGAACTCGACAGAGCAGAATAACATACAGTTGTTGGGTTGCAGTGCACAAATCACTCTTCACATTTGACTATGCAAATCCAGTAGTGCAAATAGACAATGCACTACCGAGCAGAGCAGAAGTGTGAAGTGGTCAGATTAATCATCCTTCACCACATTCTAAGCAAATGCCTGAGTGCACATGTAGCTCAATCCAGCTGAACTTGAACTGGGCTAGTTTAACAGGCGGTAAACTAATAAAGAGGCCTATTTCTATCAAATATTTTACCAGCATTAAGTAACAGCGCTTCCTTTTTTTCTACTTCAAGCACTGTGCCAGCATAAAGAACAATGTATTTCTGAGCACTTGGTTTCAACAGTGATGGTTTCTGGAGTTTCCGTAAGGTTGTGGGGCACATTGTCCCGGTATGGTTTGAATGCACTCATTCCCTTAGAAGGTCAAGGTCAATGCTAATTGCTGCTAATTACTTTAAGGCACTGATGGATTATGTTCACCCCATGTTGCTGCCTGAGACAGCATTTTTGACCTCCTTCAACCAGGAACGACCTAATTGACTTTCCCATTGATTAATTGTGTCTCTCCTGTAGAAATACAGGCATTATGCCATGGTGCAAACAGACTGTACAGGATGAATGTAGTGACCCAGCTGTGTTTAATGTGATTTTTCATTGCATTGGGTTCCATTGTTTTCGTCTGTTATCTATGTGTAAAAAATATTTTTTTTATTTTTTAAATATATCCCAAATATGTTCTTGTTATTATTTTGTAAACCATGAAACCTCAATATCAATGTACTGAGGGGTAAATAAAAAAAAAACATATATTATACGATACTTATATGGAAATACTTTTACATTCTTATTTCTATTTTTTCCTATTTACTTGATTTTTTTATAAATACTGCAATAAAGAAACCTAAATTTTCATCCACGCTATTTGCACTTTCTGACCAGCTTTAGAGTGATAAAACTTAACAGTGACGTTTTCAAAACGTAAACCGACGAAGGTAGTGTTTTTTCGATGTGCGGATATCTGGGTGTTGTAGTCTTTGTAGGTCAGTTTGAGCTTTAACATGGACCGTCGTCCATTCGGAGAAAGAACATCAACTCCCATCATTCCAAAGTGGGGGGGATCAGCTGTTTTGAAGCAATTGTAACAGGAAGCAGGAGAGTAGAAGTAAACAATGCGAAGAGTTTATGTTTTCTCGTAAAAATACTCATATTTTTCGCAACGTTCGTTATTTTGCATTGACCCGTGTCATTGATTTATTGCTGGCTTATTTTGCCACGTCTTTGTAAATTTAAAATAGATCGTTTATCTTCTGTTGAAGGAAATTCAGTAGCCTGGACGGTCCAAAATGGATGACAGCAAGGTAAGGAACTTTTCTTCATTTCAGAAGCTGAGTTATTCCTCAGTTAACAGTATCAGCCAGTTTGTTTTACGTTGCACTGTACGATGTGTGTGATTAGTCTTTCGTAAGCCAGTCAGAATGATCAACCAAACATGGCTTAATTTAATCATCCGAATATTTAGGTTGATTTCAGTTTCCTAATATTGAGAATATTGTCGTCTGAATTTTATGACTGTACTGATATTTATAGATATAAAAAAGGAATTCCGTAGACCTGTAATGATATATGTAAATGATGTTTCTACGTTTTTATTTAGATTTTTTTGCATTGAAAACATTCTGTAGTTTATTCAGTACTGTGTACAGTACTTGTGTTGTCACACTTAAAATTGTAAAAATAATGGGAACAACGTAAAGTTTGACTCACAGCTCAAAAGCCAAAGTGTCCCTCTAAACTCCATCCAGTTTTCTTTTTTCCTACGCAATTCGTATTACAATCGTACAAGAAAGTCTAATGATAACCTTTTTCCCCCATTCTTATTGTGATTTTACAAGAAGTGTCACTGTAGTGGAACATTATATTCACAGGAGCACCCCTTGTGGCTTGTATTCCACTAAACAAATATCTAGTGTTATTTGAAAAAAATGTTTTTCAATTGCTTTGAAATGCTTTTTCCATTCGTGTGGCGGGAGGTTCTCAGGCAAGGGGAAAGTGAAAGAAGAAGGAGCGGTTTCAAAATTGTATGTGAATTTGGAACAAAACAGGCATGTTGCATAAGCACCTGCAGCATTTCTAGAGGTTAAAAGAAAATACATGCAAGCGTATGATTTTTGGGATTGGCAGACAAACAAGACAAACATTTGTCCACTGGGAGCCTGGGAATCCTGTGCACAATAGGCACAGGATAAGAACTTATGTTGAATTTCTAAGACTGCTATGAAGTGAGGCCTTGGTGACCGATGTCCTTGTATTCTTGCAGATGGTGGGAGGCAAAGTGAAGAAACCAGGCAAGCGTGGCCGCAAGCCAGCTAAGATCGACCTGAAGGCTAAGCTGGAGAGGAGCCGGCAGAGTGCAAGGGAGTGCCGGGCCAGGAAGAAGCTCAGATACCAGTACTTGGAAGAGCTGGTCTCCAGCAAGGAGAGAGCCATCTGTGCATTGCGGGAGGAGCTGGAGATGGTAGGCCATCTGAAACAGTGGGATTGTGTAAAAACAAGTTTAGGCTACCAGGCTGTGTTTTGTGATCACACATGAAGCCACTTTAATCTGGAGTTATTTCAGTGATGTGCAAAACCATACAACAGGGAATAGATCAAATGGATGGCCTTAGAAGGGGTTGACTGTGAACCTAGACTAACGTATGTGCAGTTTCTTCAGAAACACTGATATCATGGAGAATCTGCGAGATCAGGAAGCGTAGTGTTTTTATGAATCAGAATAGCCATTTACCCACATATTTTAATAATATGTGGGTAAATGGCTCAATAATCAATAATCAATAGTGGAAGCAAAGGTCATGTTAGTCAGTCTTTATTTGTTGTAGTAAATATAAAGAGTGCTTCACAGACTGTTGTATAATAAATGTTTTATATACTGCTGTAGTAGACCATTGTGCATGGAAGAGAGCAAACCTAAAACTCTCCAAGACAGAAAATAAATCCCTGTCCCCGAAGTTGCCTCCTCTCCAGAGACGGCAGGGTCCTGTCTAGGGTTATCTACTGATGCATAAAAGGCAAAGTTCATATTGTAGTTTAGTTATTATATAGATTTTTTTTCATATGGAGGACACAAATCAGAGAGTGATTTATGTGGTCTAAAATCTGAGTATGTTACTGAAGATCTTGCAAACTCTTCCTGGGTCTGGTATCCTGGGTGTAGTGTCAGAGGTCAACTAGACATAGATTCTCATTACCAATTGTAGGCCACAAGGCCGGAACCCAGACAGTGGAAGGAAAGAATGGGAAAGTATGTTAGATTGGCCAGCTAAGTTTTAAAAAATTAAGTAAAACGAGGCTCTGCCTCCTACAGTTGTTTTGGAAATTTTCCGAACAGCAGATCAATCAGTGTGCTTGAACCAGAGTGGTTGATACAGTGTGTCTATTAGATGTTCACTTCAAATATGGAGAAGGTAGCCAGTGTTTTGTAACTAAGAATGAGCTTTGAGATCTATATTTCTGTTCAAAAAATGCACTCACTAACTAGGAGAAACCGTTGTTAACCGAGGGGTTCTTTACACAGCAAATCAAAGTTCCCTTAAAACCACAGAATAGCAAGCTCTCTTACCAAGGTACAAGTACTCAACTCCAATCTGATCTTTCCAGGTGAACTGGAACCAGGAGCTCTCTCCTTCCCTCTTCTCTTTCTTCCTCTCGTCTTTTTCTATTCTTGAGTGGTCTCCGATTTTTCTTCTCTCGTTCCCCTTCTTGCTCCCTGTGTTCCTTGACTGTTGATTGACACTTAATTATTTACCCAGAACTTCAATAAGGTAACTTAACAATTGCTTTGATCACTGAATCTGGGACCCTTACATCTTGGCAAACTTACCCTTGATTTGAAGCTGGAAATTTTGACAATAGCCAGGTGTCCACATTGTATCTAGATTATTTTATATAATGCTATAAACCAGAGCAAGGCATGGCTTAAGATCTACTAGGGTTTCCAGGCTATCAAACAATATAAGAGGGTCAGGATTTGACAGTGGCTGCTTTCTTTATGCTGTATTTTTATAAGAACAAAGTTTAGAAATACAAGCAAAATAAACAAGTAAAGCTTTTCTGAGTCATGTTCTATTCAGTATTGTAGCACTTAAGGATCAAAGGGATCAGATACTTGTGTATATCTCACTTGTTGGCTGTTTTGTGTTCTTTGCAGTAACTACAAAAGCAAACTCTTGGGTTTTAAGGACTCATTAAGTTTATCTTTATTTATGTGTCACTTTCATTCTGGATCATTGGGTTGGCAAAAAAAAAACATTGGGGAAGTGCCATGTTGCTTTACAGGTGTTTTATGAGGTTGAACTCCTGTTGTATGTTAATCTCGCAGTGTGATGGTTACAACCATACAATAGTGTGCTGTGATGACCATGTGTGTCTGTATGTGGGTCAGGGGGTCATTTTTTCAGTCAGCTTTCCATGTTTGTTACAGTACAAGCAGTGGTGCTCAGCAATGGATCAAGGAAAGATTCCTTCTGAAATCAAGGCTTTGCTGACAGGGGATGAGCATAAGACCTCACAAAGCAGCAGCAAGACCATCAAGAATGGCAAGAATAACACAGCCAGCTGTGGACAATGTAAGTGTATATGCAGACTATTGTAAGCAGTCATTTCATTTAGCATTATATGACGACCCGGACAGGAAAATGTATTTTACTTTATTTTACAGGAAACTACAGAGAGCACTGGACTCTGACCTCTAATATTGTGTATTAATTACCTTCTACCTTTATCCAACTTATCTTCATACATTGGATAAAGGTGAGGAAAGATACAGAGAAGGCAAAGAATGGTGTGGGATATAAGATATAAAATGCCAATTGTGCATAGACTGCTAAACACCATTTAGAAAAAAGCATTTAGATCTAAACCATTTGCATTTTGAAACTACTCTGCTTTTGATTATTTTTTTTCCAGAGTGAAGAACCTATATAGTCATATTCGGACAGCCCTGCGATGGTGAGCTCGTGTGCGTATTTACTTACTACAAATTTGCCATAATGCAGCATGGAGCGGACAAGCACCTAAACCCGTTAGTAGGGTTGTATTTGATATTAAAATAAGCAAATAATGCTAAAATGTGTGGCTGGAAACCAATGTCCTCTGTTTAGTATGTCTTACTTTAATGAAAGGTATTGTTAAGTGCTCTGAATATTTGAACAGGCTTTAATCATTCCGTGATACTAAGCTTACTGATGTATACAAGTCACCATTGAAGAGGAACTTTGTTCCTTTTGGAAACTTGATTTGTATCTTCATCGAAGCTGACCAGTAGGTTGCGTCAGGATGCGCAGTTCTTCCCTGCAAAATTTGCCCTTGTAGTTGTTTAAGCATTATTTAAAAAAAATAGAATTGCTGATAATTTTTGCTACATTCACCCAATTTAGAACAGCTGGTTGTGTGTTTTTCAGCTCTCGGCAACAAACTCTGCGACGAAACAGTTGAAAGTGAGGAAATGTAGGAAGACACCTCTGACCCATCCATCTTCAAACCGATCATCTTTCTACACGTCACAGGCAGCACCTCTGCGTTGAAACCAGATCTTCAGCGCCAATTACAGGAGAGGTGTGTTTCTTACCCAAAGCCCGAGGCTACCACCAAGTGCCTGCAAGGCTGCAGGGGTTGCTCTGTTGCTAGGAGAGCCCAGTCCTACTTATCGTACCCTACACTAAGTGGCATTTAGAAAGCTGTGTAGTGCCGCTTGGGGAATCCTGGTCAGAGTTGGCTAGTGGCATGTTCTTGAAATGAACACATGATCATAGTGCTCAATCTGTGCTCAGGCACACAACTTTATCATTTCTGCCTCTTGGGAGGCCCTAAACAGTGATTTGAAAATGTGACTAAGTGTCTGTAATATTCACTTACTCATATAGGTGAATCCCTTTCCCCTGCCTCTCACACAGATTCATACATGCTGGCCCATAAAAGTACAATATGGTTATACAGCTATTAAGACAAACATTTTATAAGCACACACATTTAAGATGGTGTACATCTTTGTAGTATTTGTGCATTGGCAGGAAGAAAGTTTAAGAACTTGCAGCTTTCACTAAAGAAACTCTGGAATAAGGATAAGGATACCTTGAAACAATGTTTCTGAATAATACATTTTATTTTCGATGATACAGGGCGATTCTCATATTTTTCATTAAATTGCAGATCAATTTAGTCATTGTCCCATGATTTAGAACAGCCCATTGTGTACTTTTGACATCTTAGCTTGCAGTTATGAACCCCACAACTGCACAGAGGGGAAAATGAGGAAGTCTAGGTTGGCCCCTCCAATCTGCATACCAACACGCCATTTGTCTTTTAACACATGGGCAACAGAGATTCAATGCCAACAGGTGGAGAGGTGCACCCTTCACTGACAGTACCTGCATGCTACATCCTTGTGTCAGTGAGAGCCGAGAAAGCCCCTAACCTACCCTTGGCAGCACTCAGACATTTGTGTGCAGTACTGCTTGCAGAAACCCAGTCACAATGGGCTACAGACATTACACAGGCTCAAGCACATCATCGTAGAGCTCTTTACTAGTGGAGCCTCTCGGAAAGACCCCCTTTTTTTTAAATACAAAATGAGCCTTTTGAATCTATTTCACACACCAGTTTTACACTGCCTGTGACTCAAAATGAAAAAACAAACGTAAACTGCTGGGTTAAATGCTTACTCTTATTAGGTCAGTTTGAGAAAGCAGCACATGTGATTTGCACTTGAATGATGCATCTTATTTCACTGATGTTATAACAGGATATGGGCAAGTATTAGGTGGCATGGAAGGACATGACATGACGAAGATACTGTCTCACAGCCCTACCAGTATTCTACCTAGTTTTGCGGCATAAAGTGTTACATATGGTTTCCTGTTTGGTGCTTTTGAAACAGCAAAGGCTAGCAAACAGGAGACAGTTCACTACATTTAAATGTGATTACAATATTAATTCACCTTCTTGCAATTCACCTGTTGTATCGAAACCTGTCTGTTATTTAGCACTTTAGAGGAATGAGGTTCCATGAAGCTAGATAGTGCAACTGTTGCTCATGGTAAATGTTACTTAAAAATTAAGGAAGATTAATTTGTTTCCGTCTTTCCCTCTAGATATAAATTATAAGATCATTATTTCCTTTTCTTGTTTTTATAAGATCACAAATCTTGTAAGAGTTCATCAGTGCCATTTTGATAAAACGTACATGATATAGAATGTAATTTCTTAGAGAAAATGAGAACAAAAACTTCTTGAATGTCCCCTTACAATGAGGATATATTTGTAACATTATCTTAATTTAAGACATATGTTGTATAGTGATTATTGATCTGAATACTTTTTGTTCCATTTTTTGCTGTTAATAGATAGTTATAAATAGGGAGTGTTATATAAAGGTAACAGTGAATGAAGACTGAATTTAAATTCAAAATAACTACGTGCTCTCTATTATCAGGAATGTAAGCCTACCAAGCAGTTTGCATGGTTTATTTGCTACTCTGGCACAGTGCTTTCCCTTTTGCAGTGAAATGCTGGAGCAACAAGGAGGCAAAAACTTAAAAGCCAAATATTTATTTACTACACATTATTGCAAGCTAACAAATCAACACATACAGTATACTACTGTTTACAAATTATTAGCAAAGACTGCAAGTCCCTGAACCCAGGCTTTTTACAGTCCAAAGCTACTCTCATTCCTGAAAAGATAGACGAGCCTTAGTGCAAACTAAAAGCCACGTGGCAGACAATAGGGAGACAATGCTGGATTCTGAACAACAAAAGATCCTTTACAAGATAATTTGCTCTGTAATATATATAGAGTTGTTACTCTGTACCAAGCAATGCATTCCAGAGATTCAAGCTGTTACTGGCAGATACTAAAACAAATCTTTCCTCAATTATAAAAACCGCAGTCCTTTTCCCCTAAGTATAGTTATAATTCCATTATGCGATCAAAGATACTAGTTATGTTTCGTAACAAAAAGAGTAGGCTGAAATGGTGGTGCTTTGGATCTGCAGAAAAGTGAAACTCACTCAGAGTGTTTTGCTTCTTTCTGTTCCGGAGTATAAGAGAGAATCAGCTGTTTCCTGTTGTGGCTAATTCTACTTCTTACATACTGAGATGGTCTTCCTGCACCAGCCTGCCACTTCTTAGACTATCTAAATCCCATGTCTCCCTAGGGACATACCTCCTTTTAGTGGATAGTTGTAAAGGACACTCTAAGAAACTTGTTACCTGACCTGTGACTTTGCAAACTGCAGAGCTCTTCATATGCAGTGTAGGCACTAAACAGATGGCCTTAATAAGCCATCTGTGTACCCCGAGTTGAGTTCTGGCCTGTATTGGCTAAATACTACTGAATATAAAATGGCAATTACAACAATAATATTTATTTGAATATTGAATTGAGCACTTAAGTCCCTTGCATCACCAAGAGATCATTTATAATGAAATCATAAAAAAAGAAGATTTTTATCATCTAATAATATTGAATGTTAAGATAGAAAGGTGGGTCTAAAATAAGTTTCTAAAGACTACTTTGATGTGTATCTGATTAATGCTAATTTCAGATTTTTTCTGTTATATATCAGTCTATATTTATATTAAGTCTGTAAGTACACATGTACTGCAGTCCATGTACTAAACATGATTATGTATAGCCTTGCATATTGGGATGCATGTTGTTTGGCAAATTAAATGCATCTCTTCATTAGCCCATTGTTTATGTTAAAAAGTGTTAAATTTGTAACCGAGCATATGAAAATCTGTCTGCATTTAATCTTATCCACAGCTATCCTGAATGTAGCATAGAATATCAAGATAAACATTAAGACAGAGTACTTTAAAGATGGGTCATAGCTAAACAGATTATTTTAGTTTTGGACAACGTCCATTTACACTAAATTAGGCAGTATAAACATATAGAAAAAAAATTGACATTATTCATTTAACCTGTGAAAAAATACATTTTTTAAAAAATTACTGCTTAAAGAAGCTTTCGTGAAAGAATGTAGTAGAATTTTAACTAGACTGCAACTTGAACTTCATACCTGTATTGTGAAGAGCTTCAGAAACCTATTTAACATGATTGCCAAGTACGTTTGTTTGAGAATTTGATAAAAGCAACCTGTACATTTGAAAGTCATGCCTCCTTTGTTATGGTTTTTAACATTTCAATAATAGTAGATTGTATATGTATAGCGATTATACCATTATTGTGATATATAATGACTTCTCCTAGTACAGTATATAATTTTGACAAAATCTGCAATGCAAGAAATATTTATTTTTTCATGTGTTCAAATTTTTGTTAGCTGTTTATGTTGATGCACTTTTGAGTTTAGAGCTATTAATGTGTTTTCATGTCTATTTTCTGTCCTGTTGCTAAGAGTGCTTATAGTTCAGTCATAGTGGCTGAAATACTCTTTAAGCTGTATTTGAAAATCGTTTTGTTAAACAGTTCATTGTGAAGGCTTTGAAACAAAAAATCTTATTTTTGAGTTTACTGAATAAAGTTCTATCCTGTTTTAGTGCCATGCACTTCACAGTGAAGCAGATCCTAGAGTTCTTGCCATTTGTTTGGCTTACCACCGGCACCTACTGCAGATGGTCTCAATGATTTTACATACCAGGCTGCTCTGTAATGTAAAAATTTTGCAATTGCAGAAATCCTACCCAAAGAGGATGCCAGATGTAAAAAGTAACACAGTAAAGCACAATGAGCCCAGTGAGCACTGTTCAGAGGTTTTTAAGCACGTTTTAACCGTGTGGATAAAAAAAAACGTCACAGTAATGCATACATTATTATATTATATGTTATATGTTGGGTCATATTTGAAGGAAACAGGCATTTGTTCATTTGCGGTTTCATATTTCTTGGAGTTGTGTTACACCTCAATTTATATTACCTGCTATCTTCTTTTAGCCTCCATCTAAGTCAAATTAATTGACAAATGTGTCCGGTTATGTTTTGCACTTTAATTATAGCTTGCACTAGAAAAAAAGTCACACTTTAGTTTAGGGGTTGGAAAATTAATTAAATGGATGCTAATTTGACTGATATTTTTATCCACATTGATTTAAATTTTTACCTAGCAAAATACAGCTGGGTATTTTACTGGAGCAATATGGGTGAAGTACCAGCCATATCTCAGCTGGATTATAAACACACATCCTCCCGGTTTTGAGTCTGGAACCCCAATCACTGATCCCCCAAGATAAAAAGCTAACTGTTTATACATTCATAAAGTATTATAGGTGTAATAAGTTACCTTCTGTAAATAATCCTAGGGCTATGGTTTTGTTATAATGGTGCAGTAAATCTACCATGGATGTTGATTATTAGCACACTTATATCACTCTGTTAATACTTTATTAATGTATTCCATTAATCACATTATGTGAATTGCAGTTTCAACCCCTATTGTAAGTGTTATCGGAAATTCAGCAGGGCTGAATATATCCGCTCTGTAGTATTGTATTAAAAACACTCAGAAATGAAAAGTTGGAAAAACATCCTGTTTGTTAATATATCTGGCTGAAACTAATGCAGGAAAAAGTAAAATTATTTTTGGAGTTGGAGTTGGAAGAATTGAATTGTCTAGACAGTTATGCTGTTTTTAATCAATGTTTAAGTTTTAGAAACAATTGCATGTCTGAGTAAATTTTGTGAATGTCACATTCTCTTCAATTACTTACTTTTCCTTACTGTTGTTCAATTGTAAGTATTGTAAAGTTTATTGTGAGTGGCAAAGCTATATTTTTACATTTCCAAAAAAAGATATATGATGTCTGATTGCTTAAATTACAAATATCTATTTTTTGTTAGTATAACTCACAGTTTATGCTATTAAAGCTGGTCTAGCATCTCTTTTGACTCCTTTGTATGAGTTACTTGTAGAAAACATAACATGGGGCCGTTGGTTAGGTTTGACAGTGGTGTTGTGAGCAGTGAAGCCTAACTATTTAATCTGAGTTCATTGTCTTGAATGTAGAATATCAAAACAATAGATACTTGTCTATTGACAATACACATCTCGTCTTTATCATTGATCTCAGAGTCTTTGTCATTTATTATACAATTCATTGATTTTTTAAAAATTGCTGCCAACAAATGGTCTCACGTTGTGCATTTATGACATTTTGGAGGTCTAATAAAACATTTAGACACTTAGAACTTTGACAGGAATGATACAGAGGACAGAAATTTAAAAAAACGATATTAAATGAAGTACAAGAACATGATTTGCGATTGAGATATTTACAACACTGATGAAGGCAACTGCAATCACAAGATCAAACTTTCTTTGGACGTAGGAACAGGGGACAAAAGAAAACGAAGGTTCAACATATTCTGGACTGAAAGTAGGAATTGTGGAACAGCTGCTTGATAAATTCCTTAGATTAAGAAACTCCTAGTGACCTGTTCTGCACAAAGGGTAACATGGACTCCTTATTCATTACTTACAGTACATTCTCATGATTGGTTCATATCATCTGAAGTTTCCTACAGTCCTTCCTGAATGTCATTTTCTAGCTCCATTTCCTGTTACTCATGTTCATTTCTGCTATAGATTACCTATGATGTCATCTCGGTACTTTAACAAAAATAGCTTTTGAAAAGCCTTCTCGGCACTGAATGCGAACCAAATGACATGGATAAGTTAACCAACATGCAATGCAATGCACTACTAGCACCTTCAGAATACCAGAATATTCTGACACTCATCTACTTAAACGTGATATTTGTGCTATTTCAAGCAATGGGGTTAAACATTATTTGTACATAAATATAGCAGTGAGGATGGTACATAATTTTGCAAGGCACAAAATGAATGTGAACCAGAATTAAAGTAATATTTGTGTCTATAAAATATTACTTATAGTTTGCTGTTTAAAAAATTAGAAGAAAGTGAAAAATGAAATGTGTTACCTACAAGATACGAATACATTTGTTTAGCCTTCCATTTTAGTTTCTAGTCAATATGATAAGCAGACGCATACTGTACGTCTCCATTTTGAAAAAGACAGTTTTTATTAGGGCTTTAAAACTTGCCAAGATGCTTTAGAAGTGAATATCTGTCAGGTCTTTGGTGGCCTTGTATCTATAAAAGCATGCTCAATTTTATAAGAATATGAATACCAAGGGGTGTATAACAACCTTTATATAACTAGATCTTTTACTGCAGACAGTGAAAAACATTGCTATCTTAAATGCACAAAATCACCCTCTTGTAAATTTAACACAGTACTTAACTTTATTTATTCCATGTTTTGATGGATTTTATGTGCTTTACTGTGACAGAACAATTCATTATTACTTTATATGAAAGTGCTAGGCTGTCAGAATAATGATTAAGTATTTAAATGTTCAAAACTATTTGGAGGTAAATGCAGTGTTTTCTGAACACCTCTACTGAAGTGCAATGCAGTTACATTTCCTATATAGTTAGAAATGAGATGTTTTGACAGTTTAAATTGTATACAGAAATCAGGGATTCTCGAAAGCATATACAGTATTGTCTTAAGCATTTGTCAGAAGAGGTGCTTCTGAGTGCTCTGACTTGAAAATTCCTCTTTCACTTTGAAATCAGCTTGTTTCTGCTAAAAAGGAAACTCAATAATAAGGAAATTATCTTTTTTTCTTAATAATTGCATTAAAAATAATTGCATATGAATAATTATGAAATGTGTAAGGATTTCTTGAATATGTATCTGTTCTGGAAACCACCTCGCTGTAGTTACCTCAAGAGAGGGTGGAGATGCTGGATTGGACTTATCAGTGCTTCATGGGAATTCCAGAAATTGGCGTAGACCTGTGCTTCATTCATCTGGCAGAGTTCAGAATCATTAAAGTACTATGTAATTGGAGATTTAGTGCAATGTAATGCAGTAGTCTCAGTGTGGTAGATTCCTGCTACCTGTGATTCAAATTTTTTATTCTGCAATACATTACTACTCTGCCTTGATTTGAATTCCAACTTCTCAAAAACATGTGAATACATGTACAATGTATATACATAATTTTTGGAAATAAACTTGTGCCCAGTGTGAAGAAAGCTACACATGAGGAAATCACATGATCTGTTTTATTTTAATGTGTTCCAGATTGCGTTTGTGTATATATATATATCAGTATATTTCACTAATTGAAATAATATTATAAAATATTGTTTAGTTTTACATGAAGGTGAATTTATTACTTCATAACTGATTTATCTACTGCAAACTCTGGCTTCTAGAACGGGAAATAAAGAGAAACTGAAACTGACATCTTCACTGCATATACATTGTTGCTGCTTATTCTGATATTGGAACAGTTTGGCATTCTGACATCTTCTGATTTACCATAATTAAGGACAATAGGCTCTGAAGAACTGTAGTTGTAAAATGTATTGTACTAGTAGGTATTTCTGACGCAGTTAAAATATTCAGTGATTTAAAAAATAATAATATTAACACAACAGCAAAATGTTTGGTTCAGAGGAAGAGAAAGAAAAACAATTTTAAGAGTTGGTTAAAAATGTATAGCAGATTATTCAGCTATTATGGAAACTCTCCCTTTCATTTTCTCATATTCAGCACTGGTGGCAAAAAGAGTGCAACCTTTTCAGTGCTTACAGAGTCCTCACCACCCTAATTACTCCTACATTTTGCAATACAGGCCCAAGAAATGATACACTTATTTTGTTTTCATAATGCATCAATTAGATTGTGGCCAAATGTTTGATTCCACATGAAAATGAATCTTTTCAGCAAAAAGTAACTGACAGATTCATTAGTAATTAGTTGCCCCCACTGTATCCCTGTTTAATGAGTATTTATCTACATTGCCCACAACAAGCCTGCGGTGCACTAGGAGAAACACAAACAGCGTGATCTTCAGAAACATACTCCGCAGGTCAGGTCTCTCTGTAGAAAGAAGATACAGCTTGGGTGGCAGCTAGAGAGGGGACACAATCCTCATGAACAATACCCATTCTTAGAGAAGCCAAGCCAATGGTAAGGTGTGCTTTCACATGCGCTTTCACAATCCTTGGATTCTTTTTGACCAGGTTGACCAGAGTAATGTCAAAGTCTTCCCTGCCTTAAAGGTCAATACTGGCCAGGCTGATACAGAGTATCTGATTTGGGATTCACAAGCCATAATCATCTGTCCACATCCTAGAGCAGCAGAACTAGGGCTTCCTGGTCACAGCCACTGTGTCTCTGGAGACAGAGCCCACTATCTCCATTCTGACATCTGTATGATATTGCTATATGGTTACATTGCATCAAAACACACTTTGTACCAATGCTTCAATGTAATGTTAAAAGGACAATTTTAAATTGCATTAAGATACACTGTAAGTTAAAAAAGACATTCAAAGTATTTTGCAAAATGAAAGTTAATAAAATGCCATTGCGTAGAGCACAATTTATAGAAAGGTGATGACTGCAGATACAGATAAAGCTTTATTATTTTCTTGCTGCTAATGTTGTTCTCATTTTGCATCCAGGTATCTAAATTAGGTTATACAAATGTGTTTGGTGGGTTTGTATTGATAGGCCATGCAAGCTTTTTCTCTTTTGCTTCCCTGTCAAAAGTGTCATATATGGAGTCTTTGGTGATGGTCTTTGCAGGCACAGGTATTTCTGCTATTCCCACATAGTTCTTTTTGGCTATCCTCGAACTAGTGGTGATTGTGTAGGCATTGCTCCTGTAACACTTCATTGAAGACATGCAGAAGGTCTCTTTCATTCCACGCCGGAAATTGGCATTGTAAATGGAGTAGAGGGTAGGCTTGGATGCTGAGGAGCTGAAAGATATCCAGGTAACTACCATGAAAACCAAAGCCCCTTGCCTTGAGTTCCAGTCCTTGGGGTACCAGAGTTGTGTAACATAGAATGGCAGCCAGGACAATAGAAATACTGAATTCAGCATCAAGAACATTTTGATAGTCTTCACTTTAGTCCGGGGAACTATGTTCATGGTCCTCCTTACTGTCCGACCGTCGGTGCCTATTCTCCAAATGTACTTGACAACCTTCTGATAGAACAAGAGAATGAGAACAGAAGGGAGAAGAAACCCAAAAAGAAGATGGACAGTGCCATAGATAATTCCCTCCCACGTATCTGGGAGGAAGAAATTGCAACTGTTGTCCTGTACTGAGCCGTAAAAAAAGAAGCACGGAGACACAAAGGCTGCATCAAAAACCCAAGAGGCAATGATCATCTTCTTGGCTTTCTCTCTAGACACTTTGAAACTCAGTGGGTAAACAATGGTATAGAATCTGTCCATACAGATTGATAGCAAGACATAGACTTGGACACCAGGGGAGAGGTACTGGACATACCTGACCACCTTGCACATCACACCACTCAGCATCCAGCGGCCCGACGTCACTTGGAGCAAGACAAAAGGGGTGCAGCCCAGGCTGAGAAGCAGGTCAGCGCATGCCATAGACACCACAAAGTAGTTAGTCGTGGACTGAGTTCTCCTACTGCGGTGAATTACCAAGCAGACCAAGGCATTCCCAAAAACAGAGATTAGCCAGAGTACTCCAAAGACCATGCTGGTAGCTACAAGTTCTCCAGGTGTCAACTCATAGGTGGAAAAGGTGTCATTCTGTTGGGGGATGGAGTCATCCTTGTTGCATTCTGCTCGTATCAGCCCAGCCAGGAGGGTTGTGTTGTCTTTTTGACTGGTATTCTGGAACAGGAGGTAAGTAAAGAGGGTCGAATGTGAGGAGGGCTTTATATTATCCATTGACTGGTCATACACCATTGCTGATGTCTTCTCAAGCAGGATCTGTGGAAACAGGAAGAGAGGGCTTTCAAATCTCTTGGTTTCACAAAACATCACAGCAGCTCTCACAAGGGAGAAGGATCATTCTGCATTCAACAGATCTGGCTATCTTCCCTAGATATACAGTATGTTGCATGTTTGACACAATGTTATCATTACAAATACCTCACTAAAGGTTATGAAGAAAAACAGAGAAAAATGTCTCTCTCCTCATCTTAAAGCTTTCTACTACTTTCTGCTGTAGTGTTTAAAAAGAATGTTTTTTATTTTTGGCTGCAATACTCCACATGTAATTTCACAAAGATCCAGCTTTGAAATTTTAGTAAAAAGTGTTACAATTACAGTACTTGATTGTGAATCTGTGTAGTCATTCAAAATCTTTAACTTAGGTTTGAACAGTGAAAGATAAAATAGTACCCCTCTTAAGTACTGAAGATTGTAACTAGCTTGAAAGCAGCCTGTTGTCTGAGAATCTGCAGACTTATCCAGAGAATCCACTTAACTGGCTCTGTAAAGGACAGATCATGTTCTGGAAGTTACAGCCTTGTCTGATCCAACTGCGTAACCGTTCTCAAACTGCAATCATGTGGAGATGCAAAGAATGTTATACTGACTGTTGTGTTGTTCAAGTCAGCCTATTGTATGGTGGAAGTGTGATGACGTGAGGAGCTATATCCTTAAACGCAAGAATGCCTCCAGTGCAGACTGAAGGCAGTCTTACTCAATAATATATTGATGAATTCCTTGAACCTATATCTTTTTACATTCCCACAAGCCATGTCACTTTTCCAGCAGGACAATGCAAAGGTGACACAGTGCTAGATCCATGCCTTCAAGAAATCAATGCTGACATCCTGCCATAGCCAGATTGTTCTCGTGACCTGAGTTCAACAGAATGTCTGTGGGACCAGCTTACCTACCAGTACCATCAACAGGAAATTGGTTAACCTCTGCTAGATGGCTGTAGCTACACAGGAAGAGTGACAGAACAACCCATAACAGTCTCTACAGAGGCTGATCAGGTTTTAGTGTCAAAGCTGTGAGGACTGTGTTATACTTGGATACTAGGGTACTATCTTTGAAATGTTTTCATTTTGCCAGTGTATCACCTTTCAAGTTGGTAGATGCGTCAGCTTGCGTAGGCTGCAATGGAACAAGTTAAAGGTTTATTCCATGCTAAAAAGAGAAGAGAGGAAACACAACGTTTTGGCTGTGGAGCCTTCTTTGGGTCACCGTGGAATAAAGCATGGAATAGACCTTTAATTTGTTCCTTGTCACATTTCATACTGGAAACATATGATTCTTTGTTCTGCATTGTGATTAACGTTTCCTGTGATTTTCTCTGGTCACCACGTAGGTCTGGAATCAGTCCTACACTGACAGGCTGAAGGAAGCAAAACCTTTCAGTCTATAAAATAGACAAGACATGTTTCAAGTATTCAAAATATTGAAAGTCAACCCAGTAGAATTCTGAATAACAGTGAAATGTAATGCAAAAGACACATGTGGAAACTAAATGAAATATGGAAGTTAATTTAAAATTGAGAACAGAAAACAATTCTGTACCCAAAAGGGTGTGTTAGTATGGAAGCTGATATTCTGGCCTCTTTTACAATTTGATGAGATCTTTCTATCAATTAGCTACTAACTGCCAAAAAGCTATATTGGCTGAACAGCCTACTTTTGTTTGTAACACTTCTTAGATTCTTATATACCTAATTTTATTAACAAGACATTGCTGAGTCCTTGTGTGCTACACCTACTCCCCACTGTGTAATGCATACAGTAAATGTAAAATATTTCTAAAAACACACACCTGCTCTATTTCCTTCTTTTGTACTATTTTAAGGTGGCTTTGGCCTATCTCTCCTTCCACCATTACAACAAGACGATCAGTTCTTTCATCTGTTTATAGATCTGTCGACTCATTTTTTACTTTCATTCCACCAACTTCAAAGAAAAATTACAAGCAAAACAAGAGAGCATCAAACTTTAACAATTTGTTTCACACTGTTCAAACTGTTATAGTTATTTTGATGGGACAATATATTTTCTCTTATCTTGAGGATAACAAGATAAATCTTTAAATGACAAAATGTAAGTCTCTACATTCTAATGATTTGTGATAAATGTAATTTTTCAGTAACCATTTTCTTACTGTTTGGTGCTGTGTGAATTATTTCACACATCAAAAGAACTAAAACAAAACTGCAAATATGGTATAAGGGTACTTTATTTGAAGAGATACACAGACCTTTATTCTTCAGAAGAATGCCTGTAGGTGGTAAAAGAACACACAATCCATTGATGAACCAATGTGCCTGCTGTGGACATCACACAAACATTGACTGACTCAGTATGTGAGCTTTGCCCTCCACATGTCAAGTGAATCACTGAAAGCAACATCACATCATTTATACAAAAAAAAAAACACTTATACAATGAAAAATACATTGAGCTGGGATTCACTTGGACTGGTGTCAATGATAAACCATTTACTTTTCAGGAGGACATGTGACCCAAAGCACAAGGCCAAAGAAATACTGCAGTGGCTTATCAAAAGGTGAATAAGGTGGATAACAAATATCTAACAAGACTTGAAAATTACTGTCCATCAACCACCACCGAAGAAAATTGACACATGGCACGAGAAGAATGGATGAAAAATTCCTGTTTCAATTGTAGCAAATAACAAGATTAACTTGTGGGGTTATATCTCATACCAACAGTGGTACAAAACGTTTTAAGACAAAAACAGGTAGCAAATGTGTTACTCCCCATACAGTTAGAGAGGAAATTGTTTTAGACAGAGTAAGGTATAATGCAGAAGACCAAAGGTAAAAAAACAACTGTCCCAAGTATAAAGGTATTGCACAGGGAACGTTAATTAAGGAAAACAGGAAGTTCACTGTGGGAGTTGTTTATACTTATCATGCGTGTTTATTTCAATAATCCCTTGGTAACATTTCACAGTCCTTTCTTAGTCCTATATATGTACTACTCCCACATGAGCTGTGTGCAGCTGTTTTTACTTCTAATGACCTCAGAGCTTTAAAAAACAGCACACTAAAGCTGGGGAGATAGTCATCTCTTGAACAGGAGATGAATAATTGGTATTTCCACCGCAAAGGGAAGATGAATCTAAAATGTCCAGACAGTAAGAATACCTGTATGTTGAACAGGGGTCTCCTTTGATAACAGTGACTGTGAACCAAGGAAAAGCTGTTGATTCTAATGCAGAAACATACAAGAGATAATTCATTCCTTTTGTTTTTCTTTCATTTAATTCAGAATTGAAAATCCCCAAATTCTTGTGTTGCAGCTTCTTTACAGGTAAAGAAATGGTTTGATGAACCAACTGTCCATTTTTGATATTACAGAACTTTATATTTATATTGGCTGTCCTTAACTAATTCCTTAACTAACTAATTGGCTTTCCTTAACTCATAACAGAGACTGTTATGCCCATGTAGATATTTTTTGGCATCATGCATGCACACATGATGTGGAGGGGAGGTGCATTGATATAAGGATGTACCTGCAGTTTAAACCATTTAGTTTTTTTTCAGATTACATGACCAACTATGTTACTTCATGTTGCACAGCATATCATATACATCTACAGTTGAGTCACAATTTACGCTGGGGTTAGGGATTTTGAGTAGCATATAAAGCCATATTCTCTATAGTCACAAATCCTACTTTATAACCCTTATAAAGCCCCTTACTAACCTCTTACGGTAATTCAAGATATTAAATATATGTGTAAAAACAGTAAAAAGCAAATAAGATGACTGTACAGGGTCACTAACTAGCTTTTGTAGGTGTGACCAATTGTTTAGAGAATAAAGGATTTTTATCACTATTTTTAATCTTCCCAACCCAACCGCGTAAAGCTGTGACTGAATAAATTGAGAGCGTGTAAGTTGAGTCAACTGTATTTGCACAATTATTTGCTCAATGAAGTTGTCCTGCCACCTCCTATAAGTATACTGAGTAATTTAAGTAAACTGAGTATCTGCACATGAAATCAACCCTCCTTTGGTGTTTAACGTTCCTGAACATAAAAAAGTCCTGAATTTACTGGAATTTAGTTTTTTCTTGATTTTTTTTCAAAAGTTCCCCTTCCAGAGTAAATGAAACAAAACATTTGAGTCTCAAACAGAAACAAAAAGCAAAGAGACAAGTTACAAGTATTCAAATTCCTGAAAAAAGTTAAAAAGTTATTGATTTATTGACAAAGTCAAACCAATGAATATCACCAGTACAGAGTAATTGGGGTGGTGCAGTGAAAAGAATAATTTAAATTATTATTTTCTATGTAACAGATTTTTTTTCCTCTGAACATCTGAATCCTTCTTGCTATATCTATGATGTCATCACGTTAGTCTCTATGCACCAGGACAATGTCTACACCCTCTAAAAGGCACCTAGATATACTTCATCACACACTGTAACATAGTATCATATTGTTGTAAATCATTAGCAATCAGAACAAAATCCTTAGGAAAAAGTACAATTCAGAGCTCTCACTACAGTCTGAAATTAAAACGATTTGTTTAACTGTATCCATTATAAACAGATAATACTTTTCTCAGATGCAAAGCTGATATTTAAACCTGTAGTTATGATGAACTCGGATGAATGTGCTAAGAAAGCATTCATCAAGACATCTGCACAGAAGTCTGAAGATAATGTTCAGTGTTTTCATGTGATCATTCTTTAAGTTCTGCTCTCTACTTTTTGCCAATCAGACAATGCAACACATTTACACATGGAGGTACATTAGCCACGTAAAATTAATGAATGATTGTTATTACTGCTGTTGTTATTGCCAACAACAACCTAACATTTTATTTTTTTAAACTATTTTTGATGAAGAATAATTTGAAAGGTACAATGTGCTGTGCCTTCTGGAATATTGGGACAACACTAAACCTGATTATAACATCCATTCTCTGTTTGAGATTAATACAATATATATGATTTAAAACTAAATTTTAAATAGGCTTAGAGTGTTTTCACTTGCACTTTTACAGAGCCCAGAAAAGTTAAGTGTGGGTAAGCTCCTTCTTCTATATTCCCATGTAATCTTCTTCCTGTTATACATTTATAGTCTGCCTTCAGAACAACGGGGATACTGGCAAAGGAAGATATATTTTATTCTAAGTGATTAGCAATAGACTAAAAATGTCATAAACTATGGTATTAGACAACACTTTACAAACACATTTATACTGGAAGCATTAATACATGGTAATAGCACACATAGTGTCATGTAGGTGAAAATATTACAGACACTTAAACTATACAAATTGGACAATTATGTTTTGTTAAACATAGACAGTGGTGGATAAAACTGTAATAGAACAGAAAAATCTAGAAAGCCCTAAACCTGAAAGAGGAACCTTGGGTCCGTCATGTGGTATCTGAGCTGGATGAAACCAGTTATATATGACCTTGTAGAAAAATGTTTTCCTCGTTGGGGACAAAAGGAACATCTTTTTTTCTACTACATGATAGGAAGTAATAATTTTAATTTTTTTTTTCATGTGTCACTTTTAAAAAATAATGCATCAAGTGATCTTCCAACTCAAAGCATGTCTTTGGCTACTACATTTCTTACAGACTCTGAGACAACTGCAGGCTTATCATAAAGAAATTCAATGGAACTAGAATAATGCCACTTCAGTTAACACCTATTGTATGACTGCTGAAGCCTATTGGAACTGAAATGCAGTGCAATCCTCTTTGTTTAATTGTAGCTTCTTGCTAGACTAAAGAGAAAAACACAAAATGGAAATGGAGCTGCAACACTTTCAAAAAATGCCTTGGTTCACTCAACTACCAGCTGAAGTCCTGACTAAGCACAGTTAAAAGTTTTGGCTTGAGAATGTCCTGAGAATAAAAAGCAAAGGAAAAACAGATCTACTTTAATACTTGCCGATACCAGCTGAGAACATGAAAAACTCCCAGAGGTTGATGTCCAAGACACAGAATGCAGAAATCACCATTAAAACATCATTACATCCAACAGTATAGTTTATCTGGAGCTTTGGTTTCAGGTTTATTAGTGATCATGTCTTTGTTTCAAGTGAATTGCTGAGAATTATTGCAATTTCAAAGTGAAAAATACATTTCAAGGAAGCAATTACAACTAAATGAGCCTTGCATTGTTCCATGAAACATGCCTGAGAGTTTTGTCCAGTAAAAAACTAACATTACTGGCAACTATTTTTGCTACAAAACACAACAGACTGTGATGTATTTCCTTTTTTTCATTCTTAGCATGCAAGTGCTTAGGTGTTATCTTATACATTAGGAGATTAACCTATCAGTTTGGCTTTGTACCGTGGGAAAAATATGAAGCACTTGGAGGCATGGAGAACATACAGTACAAACTCTTCACAGGTAGCACCCCTGGTCTAGGACTGAACCCAGGGGCCCCAGCGCTGTGAGGCAGCAATGGTAACCACTGCACCACACTCATCTCACGAGCTCACGACAAATGAGGGCACTTTGGGACTCAGCTGCATTTGTGGACATTGACGTCATTCCAACATAACGTTAGCTTACTGTGAAAATAAATAAAACAAAAAGAGCCATTTAGGCAACGCAAAATCCTTCTTAGCACGCCTGCCGGTACTGTGTAGCTCAACATACCTGTAACACGTTCGACACTGCAGGATTTCATTTTCAATTATTGCAGTCTGGAAGTCTACCAGCGCTTTGATACACCAAGAAATGTAATATATATATATAATGATAAATATATATTATAAACAATCATAACATTCTTTTTTAACCATGATCAACTAGAACGCTTTATTTCTGCATTCTTAAAATTCTAGGCAAATAATTTTCAGGGATCCGTCATTATGACAACAAATACAAAAATACGTCGCAGACGCGATGATGAACAGATGTTTGGCAACTATTTTTTCATGAAAACCCTCATGGAGTATTTTTTTGTTTTAAATATTTTGTCTCTTATTAAGAGGTGAAACACACTGTTATGTTAAATCCCAAAGTTAACTTAACTCTTAAATGTTCAAATTGCATTTAATGACACAACAATTTGATTTCGATTTCTTTATTGTTTATCGGTAATTTAAACTGAAAAGCGTGGGAAAAATACCTTTAGGTTTTGGGTAGACAGTAGGACTTGAATAGTTTTAATATACCATAGTAAGATCTTCCTTTATTTTTTGTAATGCATAAATAATAGAACTAGTAACAAAGACATTGACTTTAGTCTTCCATTCCTTCTAAAAAGTATTTCATTTATACGCGATTTATTGTCTTATCTGCTTGATCAAATCGAAAGTCAAGACACTTTTCCATAATGAAGGGAAAAGTACAGTACTGTACGAAAAATATGGTAACGATTGTGCAGACTTCTGAAAAAGGTTAACAGCACACAGCCAACACCTTCCGTGTGAACAGCGCCATATGCCAGTACAGAAAAAACATGTTTTTTTTAGAGGAGAGTTTTCTAAACTATTTTTTTATAATTTGTTCATTAATTTAAAATAACGCAATTGCATGAGCTGCAAAGACTCAAGTGAGAAGCTAATAACTTCCAGCAATAGCTTTTCAACAACAGCTAATGTATACCGAAAGGATATACTGTACAGTGGACATAAATCTCAATTAGAAAATGTTCCTGAATGTGACATGAACGCAGATGCTGGTGCTTCTAAATTTCATAACCACTATATTCATAGAATGTCTTGATATTTGGAAAATTAAAAATAAAAGTGTTAAAAATGTTTAGTATGGAAAGGTTAATTCTTCAATTAAAATAATCCAACAATAGAAAATGAACAGAGGCAAACAACCCCATTGCATACTGTATGATCCAAAAACTGATAACAACCAAGTTCCAAAAACAACCGTCTTTAATAACCACATATAATATATTTAGTGAGCTAATTAATAAATGGTCCTTATCAGAGCACGCTGTCCTTGGACTAGATTGCATCGTCAGTTTTATTTGCTTATATAAACGGTTAAATGCTCCCAAAAGCTATATTCTCCAGTTGGTCACGAACACAACAAACATAATTAAACGTAAATAATTAAAGTGTAAATATATATTTTTTATTTTCCACCAGTAATTCGTGTACACACGGTTTTCCGTAATTCTTTTGTTTTCCTAGTCAAATAAACAAGAAAAAAAGAAAAACAATCCACATACCTCCTTTTTTATAGCAAACGTGACAACATTTTGGTTATATTATTTTGAATCCCAACAGAGCAACCCCATTTTCTTCAAATGCGTGGAAACAGAGATCGCGGATGAAAACCACACTTCAGTTTCTCGTCCGACTCCGGTAGCCTTGGTAATAGGTTGCTTTGACTGAAACAAGATGTCGTGGGGAAAGCTTGATGATCAATCCATTTTCTGAATAGGAACCGTCACGTGAGAAAACGATCATGTGCCTTTTTTGTGAAATTAAATAAAATCTCAATTCTAATTTATTTAGATAATCTACAAGATTTCCCAGTTTTTGTAAACAAAGAAGAGGACGAAATAGTGCTGAATAGGAATGATGCAGATTTGCCACTGAGTCAAACAGAGGAGTTTCAACAGAACACGCTGAAAGAATAACTGGACCCCACAAGTACATACTGTACTACAGCATTTGTACACACACTCAGAGAAAATACAGCATTATATACAGTATATACTGAAATACCGTAAAACCGTTAATGGAAATGTCAGACCGTCAGGACCAAGGACAGCGGTGCATTTCCTGGTTCATGTTATAAGAATGTTAACTTTACAAGTTAAAAAAGCAACTTTTTGACTAAATGTTGACAGTATATAAAATTCAAAGCTCATTCATACGCTTATACGAAATGTTTGAACATAACATTTATTTATATATTAATTTTGCTTCAAGTCACAAGCACAAGATGCCATTGATTTATGGAGCACCTCATTTTACAGAAACCTGTAAGCTACAATTTTGTTTTCATTTAATGTTAGAGCCTTCCTAAATTAGATTTTTTTCCTGTGAGTTGCACAACCCCAAACAACACACTAAATGGTGGCTTTTTAGTTCATTTTTGCATGAATGCAGTCACATTTTCCAACAGGAATAAAACTTCAGTTTTAGCCAAATTCTCAATTTTCCAAGCTTTTGATATTACATGTACTGTACATTTCACAGCTTCTGTTTCCCCTTTAAAAACACACAAAATCGGCTAATTATGAAACAAAGCCAATTGTTTTTCAATAAACACCCTAGTGTCTGATATTTTGCTATACCACTCTCCCAGTTGTGCAGGTCTCTAATCCCAGATTAACTCATTCAATTTGCATTTCAGATGTACAGTTCACCGTGATGATGTATGCGTAATGTACATGCTTGTGCCCATTGCGAAACAAAATCTCACAAATTATTGTTTTAACAAAACTAAGATGTATTCAATGCAAAACAATCACAGCTTAATATTTAAAGTAACTATGATTGCAAAATGATAAAAACACATCCTAAACCCAAAGGACAATGATTACATTTTGATCGGTTTTCTTTTTGAGAAGGCTAAATGACTGCTAATTGTCTTTTAAAGCAGCAAACTTAACAGCAAAAATGCAGAAGGTTACCACTGCTATTTTGTTTACCTGTTTATCTGGATGTTATTTTTTTTTTTACTACTGCCAATTGAAATGGTAGCATCACTCTTTGTATTTGCATCTGCTTGCTTACGTTCATTCTGCCTATGGAGTTTGCTAATTCATACCAGTGATTGCAAGAATCTACAGAGGAAAGAAAATCTTTATATCTTGTGGGACAATCTATCCACCCCCAAGAAAGAGAGTGTCTAATCAAGACTGGACATGTCTGGAATACTGTGCTGAACCACGATCACGCTGGAGCACTGCATATACTATAAGGATGTTTATAATGGCACAGATGTGCAAAATGTAATTTATTCTAACAAAACTGCCAGATGACATGGGTTCACACTGCACCATGACAAGTTCAATGTACTGGTACAGTATAGTTTCATAGGAGTTTTGCAGAAATCCTGTAAGGTTTGATGGTTACTTAGATGAAAAACAGACAGAATTGATTAAACTATGGATTAAGAGGTCTGTGGTTTCCTTTTCATTGGTAGCAAATATGAAGTCCCTCTTCTCTTGTGGATAAAAGGTACTGTTATCCTTTTCTGTGCACATTCACAATAAGTTTAAATGTATGCTTGCCTTGAGCTTGGGAATAAGGTGAGGAGTTAGAATTATTATACTCCATTTATTCAGGTGTGTAGTAGTGGTTCTTCCAAAAATGTCCTATCCAGAACTAAGTAAACAGTACTGTATGTATCTGTATGCATCTGAGTGAGCAGTAAACACCTATTAAGGCCAAGATGGGCTTTATAGTATCAATGTTATATTGTCTTCTTTCTCATTCCCTCCGGTTAGCACTCTGCTCTACAATGCTGCATGATTTATGTACCGCCTTCTATATGCAACAACAAAATTATACTATAAAAAAAACGGCTAAGGTTCTGCACATGTGCATTTGCATATAATTAAGCTGTTTTTGTTCTGAGTGACTTATTTTGATTGTAAAGGGAAAAAAAAAAGCATTCCAATGAGACAGACGACTGTGAACTAAGCTGCCTCTTAATTCAGACAAAATAAAATGACACGTTTGGGTCATCTTTTTCCAGTGCATCTTTGTGGAAGTGCTGATGCTTTGGTTGCCATGGTAACTTCAATGCTGACGTGGACGATTTTCCTCACCAATGGTCACCATGGGAGCCTGGCAGCTGAAGGGGAGAAAGAACGAGAAGAGAAGCACTTCAAAATTGCCTAGAAGAAATCATATAACAGTAGCATTGGCTCATAAAAAATCACTTTGTTTAATTGGCTGCAAGGCTATTGCAGCAGCTGGCTCATGCTATTGGTTTGACTCATGCATTATAGACCCTTTGAATCAACACCTCATTCTCAGTGCTTTGTAGAAAATAACGAGCGACATCTCGAAAGGAGCATTGCATTAAAAGTAAACCAAGTACACAGTTTTTCAGTAAATTAATTTTTAAGATAAAATTTAAGATAAAGTTGAACAATTCCACTAATTTTAAAGTCTGTTTGAAGGTTGAAGATTCATAAAATGAGAATAAAAAAAGATCATGTGAATTTGGCCACCGGATCATTTACTGTATTTTGTGAATGTCCCTTAATAAGAGGGGAAGTAAAATCCAACATGTAAAACTTGTTTTAAAACTAAAACCTTGATAATCGCAAATATTTCCTCATAATTCTAAGGGAGACCATTTTAAAGGGAAATGTTTGGAATTAGCCTAGGATGTTTTGTTAAAATATTATAATTGATCAACAGGGCTACTGATCTGCTGTATTTAAAATCAGTTCAGGTCCAATGGTCTTGTAATAAATATGAATCGCAAATTACTGAGGATCTTTCTCCATCTCTGTTTATAATTAGTGAGAGAGTAAATTCAAGGACTCCTTGAGATGTGGGAGCTATTTAAATAGATGCACAGTCAAACTGAATGCTACACTTTGTACTTTAGCTCCAATAAATTAGATTTCAATATTTTCTTAGCTTGACTAATTCCATAACACAAGAGGCACCTATTTGATTTTACAAAATGATCAACTAACTTTTTCTTAAACCCCAGATCCTTCGATATCTCAAACACCAAACAAATCTGTACCAATTTACTCTTTTGTGAGGGTACACTCACAAAGGGTACAACATCACTACCTTAGGTCCTCACTATCTCACTACGTAATCTAAAATCAAAGAGTTATTATGGAACCCCCATGCAAAAAGACTTTGCATGCATCGATACCAGCATCCCTGCCTCTACCAAAATTGAAAATACAGTTAAGTCTACAAATGAAACCCAGAAGGTACATGCCAAAATATTAAGAAAATAGAAAACATACTTTTTGAACCAGACAGATGTATAAGTGCACTGGAGAAAACAATTAATGTCAATCAATAAGAATTGTGTAACATGAAAAGCCATAAACTGAAAACTGATGATTTGGAAAACTGAACTAGGAGAAACAACATTAACATTTTTGGACTACAAGAAAAATATTGAAAGCATGAAATCAACTAAGTCTGTGAGAAACACGCATTTAAACATCTTTAAAGCTTACTTTCCGGAATCACCACAATCTTTGGAACTTGAATGAGTCATAGACATTTAGTGCCTAAATCAAGAACAAATGAATAGTTACACTTCTTAGGTTCCAAGACTGAGAGAAGCTGCTGGAACATGCCAGAACAGTCCATAATTTCTGCTACACTAAATATCAATCTGAATGTCTATGCCGACTTTTCTTTATCATCTGCCAAAGAAGAAGGAGAATATTTACCCACATTCACCAGTTCCTTAATGAGAAAAGTGACTGTTATGGTTTATTTCCAGCATTTTTAGGAGTCTTGTTTGAAGATCAAATTCCTTTTTACAAAAACAGAGAAAACCAAAAAAGTAATCTGGGATACATTCAATCACTGAACTACTCTTGCAGAAGACGCTTCTATGATCCAATAAAACAAATATTTATGGGAAGCTATCAAGTTTATCTGAAGATTTTAAAACAGTATTTCCCAGTAATAATACCCGTTATTATACATTTTGTCACCCTTCAATTATGTTTGAATGATCTATTCTATACATGATTCTGGAGGATATTTTCCCCCTTTTTATTATAATTATCAGTATCTACAGTTCTTATCCTCATATACAAAAAGGATAATCTTCAGTTAACAGATACATTTCAAGATGTAGAAGGCAGATTAAAAGGAATAAAAGTAGTTGACAAGAAATTGGGTATAATAAATGTTTATTTTCCTAATATTGGCCTGGCCATCTTTTATCATTGCAGGGCACTTTTATTCATTTATACAATACATTGACAGATACAGTTATAATCCACACCAACCTTTTTTAAATTTAAATGTGTTTTAACTGAATTGAGCTTTTTGGACTCATGGACATTATTAAATCCCAATGAAAGGGATTATATATATATATATTTATTTTCCCTTTGAAAACAATCTAGACTTTCTTTTAACAAATTAATTAAACTAAACCTGGAACTATACATATCTCTGATCAATCCACAAAATCATTAAGTTTAAATATAAATGAGAAAATATGTGACACACAATCTAAACATTGTTAAAAAAATTATCTTGCCTATGATAAAGAATTTGTGATGCAATTAAAGAAGCATGCAATTTTCTTGATTAAAATAAACACTGAATGTCATCTACATGCTTCCTTTGAGAATCTCTTAAGTATAAATAGGAATTCATACACTTCATAAAAGAAAACAAATCGAGCTATTAAAAAACTAAAATAGAGACTTTATTTCAAACAAATCTCAAAGCAAACAATTACTGAGAATTAATATTTAATTAACTCAAATTTCAGTTCAATATCCTTATTTTGGTAACAGAAAATCATAAATATACAGACTGTAAATATACAAAAGTCTATATCATGAAAATGGTGCAAAATCTGGAAAACATCTGTCTTATACCTTAAGAAAACTTCAAAAAAATAAAATACTGTTCTTAAACAAGAAGATGGAACCCTCACCTTTGATCCAAAATGCACAGATGATGCAATAAAATTCTATGAAAATATGCACTCTGGTCAAAGTATCCCCTCTCCCCAAGAAATTGAAGAATGTTATAAATTATTAAAATTATACAATCTTAATGAACAAGAGCAATTAATGTTTTGTTCCCCAATCTTGGATCAAGATATCACGGATGCTATCACTTTCCTCTCTTCTGGAAAAACCACAGGAGTTTTCAATAAGCCCTGCAGTAAATGAAAAATTTTAAATTTGGTCCGACATTTTTGTCTGGGAAACAGGTAAGAATCACTTTTCTGAATTTCAAATACACATTGAAACACAGTAAAGGCAACAAAAGTGTTTTTGAGTTGCGGAAAACCTAACCCTAACCCTAGTTTGGGCATTCCTAAAATAGCTACTATATCTCAAACATTGCTTTTAACAGATTTAAGATTTTCTTTAATGACTCACCTTATTCAGAATCACTTAAAATGCTAGCCATAAAGCACTGTACTGTAAATGTATCAAATGGTAATCTTAGTTTGAATAGAACCAGGATTGACTGTCTTTCAATGGGTCATAAAGGGGATGTCAGTGAAATAATAGGCAAAAACTAATTTGAAAAGATAGTGCTATTTAGACATGTTGAAAGGGTGAACAAATTTACAATTATTGAGACAGTCAAAATCTTTTTGTAGTGGGTGTACTTACATTACAATGAAAATCACCAGCTACATGCATTTGGGACAAGGTGTATTGCTTACTCCAGTAATTACATGACCATAATTTGAGCAGTTACCCCTTATCCTTACTGTTTTCTAACCTTCAGTCAGCTACTTACAGTACATCCTACAATTAAAGAATAAATCTTTTTAATAAAGTTTTGTTGGTCTATATTTAAATGGTTCAGGTTTGCCTTCCATTTTTATGAATGAGCACTACATTAGCAATTTTCCAGTCCATTGTACAAGAGTTGTATGGCTTTTTTATTAATGGCTTATAAAGAACATCCTTTTTTCTTGCCATCAGGCCTTAGAGATTTAGCTTAAATGTTTCTAGTACTCAAAACAATTCAGTCTCTTGTGTATTCACTTTGTTACCTGTGAGGTGAATACTGTAAAATATATCAAAGTCACTTGAGTGTTTCATTTTCAATTATGGTCACGTTCAATTATTGCAGGGGAACTATAATGTTATTTTTATATTTCGGAGTTAGAAAGAATCAGCATTGATATGTGCATTTTAAACTACAATAAAAGTAACACATGCATAGCCTGTATTTATTCACTCGTACATCGTATTACATTAGTCATTAGAGCAACTAGTGAGCAGGAAGGGCAGCCTCAGATCGCAATTTGTGGGAACTCGAATGAGAGTTTGTGAGATGGCGACTTACAGCACTTTGAACAAAGTTCACAATTTTGTGCTTAATTCTAATTTTGTATTTATTTTTTATAACACCAATGAATTAATTTTGTTGCAGAGATTTAATAATCGGTCCAAGAAATTGGGACTGCAGTTCCCCTTAAATCAAAATGACTCCAAAACAATCAATATCCAAATTCTGCATATATATTGTAATTAAAGAGATGCTTCTTCTGCTTTGCTAGTATATTTTAAACAACTTTTTACCTTCAGACTAAACCTTGCACTAGATAGAATTGTAACTTGTAACAACCCACGTATTCTTATTCCATTATTACTATTTGCTACTCCACCAAATGAAATGCCACAAAATACAAGCAGACTCCAAGTAGACAGCTTTATCACTTCTAGATATAAAAGAAGAATTGATTTTGATTTATGAAAATAAAGTAAGTGGCATTGTGGAGATGTCCCCAAAACATGATTTTCATTTTCACAAATGTAGTCCCTACATTGATAGTAACACATGCCCCAAACACACACAATTAACAGAAAAATACAAAATACAATTAACTGTTTAATATCTTTCATGTAGACAATTCAATATACATCATTTGTCATCACCTATTGCACATTCCACAATAGAGCAAAAATTGATCATACATACATGTTCAAATAAAGATCAAGTTTAATTACGTTATTTTTTAAGGATGGCGCATTCAAGTATCAAACCATATAATATCAGATATCTTCTGATATGATTGAGAGCACATACTAACCATAAAACACTTGTGATTGGTCCTACAGTTTAGCAAAACTGTGGAAAAGGTGAAGTTAACTGAACATATTGAAGGGAACCCATACTGTGCTTTGGCTCAAAAACACTTCTGATCACAACCCAACAAAAAGGATCGTATGGATTTCAATACACACAGTAGTCTTGAACTACAGAGTTCACAGTAATCACTTTACTTATCCTTTTGAGGTACATCAAACCCAAACTAAATCTCCTAAATACAGGTGAAAGAACTGTAAATATAACTAGCATAAAAATCCCATAAGATTAATGGTTGACAAAAGAAATGTAAGCACTTTCCACTCAAATTTGATTCATCCCATCAAAATGATATAAATCGTTTTTTAAGAGGAAGTTAAATCTTTGGATGTCCTGAAAAAAAGAAACTGCACACAAACTGTGCCTGACCAGCTACCCACACTCATTTCTTTTTAATATCACAGCTGGTGTACTACTGCTCCTGATATGTCAGCTACTAAAAGCTATCAGATGAACGCTGGAATGCCATTCGAGTGATATTCCAAATTAAAGGACTTCACATCTGACTAAGTCTTCTCTGTTTGTAATATAGTGCTGTGACACCAATCTCAAGAAGTTAAGACAAAAGATTGTGCATTGGTCCTTCTTCACCATGTACAGTACCTGTTAATGGACTTTGTTCACGTCTAACCAATGTTTTTTTATTTACACCATATTTCAGGCACTAGGACTCATTTGGAGTAACCAGGCCCAAAATATATGAAATATTATATTCAAAACTTACCATATGAGACTCTAAAAACTATATAGTGAGACAGAACCAAATTTTGACAAAATGACTTAAGAGACAAAGTAAAATGTCTTTAAGCTGCAGTCCAGTAGGAGCTCCTAGTTTAAATCCAGAAGATTTATCTACAATATGTCTTTAAGACTTTATTGAGGAAAAAACATACAAACATTGCAAACTGGTCAACACATTCAGAAAACGTAAAATAACAGTGATTTTGAATGCAACTGTAATCCTGTCTAATCTATTTACATCCAGAGGGGGTTTGTTATTACTAAAACCTTTTGAATTACTTTGTAAGTATACTGTATAAGTTACTAAGATGTTCAGTTATTGAAGAGTTATGTTTTAGGAGAAGTGTCACTCCTGGAATTTCACACTTGCTTTTTTTGTAGAAAGCTTTGTAGAAATACTTTGGGGAGTATGGCAATCAAGGACCACAGTATTGTTCAGTTCTCAGTTTTTATCAAAAGCTTTTGTCCAATTAAACACAAATTATGTGAGTTTGGGTGGTCAGAACAGAACTCAATGAAAAGTGGTCAATACTTTAAGAACATGTGCATGTTATAACAGAACTTTAAGATTCTGCTTCTATGTGAGCTTGAGAAATGGTGACAGAATACACCGAACGAAAAAGACAAACATTCTCTACAGTAACCATTAATGACCGTATAATAGTCATCAAGGCTTGGTGTCAGCTAAAGAGTAACATCTCCTCATATAGAAAAGGTACTGTAGAACTTAAGGTTTTCAAAATAAAAGCAATCAGTGTCACAAATCTTCTTTTTTAAACATACTGGTTTTCTCTTAAATGTCCTTTTTCTGGAATAAATTTAATACCAGACTACATTGCCTATATCTCCAAGAGGGCCTAGAGAAGAAAATGAAATTTAAATGAAGAAACCCTCAAAGGCATTGATGAAGTCAACGCAGTGACGCCAAGAATGCCAATAATGGGAGGCACTTATTCATGGAACTAAGGAACGGCAACCCAGCCATGTTTTTGAAGTCATTACCTTGGCTTCTTAAAAAACCAACAGGATGAGATCCTTGGAACAATTAGCTTCTTAGCTGTCAAATGGGCAAGGCCAGCCAAATGGCCTCCTCTCATTTCTAACCTTTCTCATCGTCTTAGAACATGACCAGTGAATAAGTGTCACAACACATTCCAAAACACTTTCATATCAAAAGAGATCACCATTTCTGATCCAACAGATACCTTCATCACGCAATAAACGTATCACATTTTATGCTGAGTACACACATGCATGTGTCAGAAAGGATTTATATTATCGTAGAACTTGTGCATTTGTAAGAAATGTTAATGACAAACAAGGTATAAAGAATGACACTGACTCTAGTAACATAACTGAAATATACTATGACAACCAGAACAAGAAAATTAAAATCAATTGTAAAAAAAATGAATAAAACAGAACATATTTAAAGGTTTCCGTGAGTAACAGTTTTTAATGAACATTTTAACTGAGGTTGGAGCTAATTTACCTTTCTGAGGGCCTTGAAACATTTTAACAATTTAACTGAATGAATAAAACTGAGCAACAACCTTGTACTGTGGGAAGCAAAGACCAATGAGACAATGGAAAGAAGATAAAGTATAAATGTATTTTAAAGTTCTTTTCTATATATATTTACAGTACTATATACAATATATAAATTGGAGATGTCTTCATAACAGGAACCAAGAAGTCTTGTATGACATTTCTTTGCAGTACAATCGACCTGTCCAAAGTTATATCCGGTCGACATTTCTCAGTCCACCATCCATTGTCAAAGTACCAAATCTAGAAATAAATATTAATAAGATAGTTACAAATTTAAATTAAAATGCAGTCTTTCAACTAGTTATTCATGGGGCATGACAACAAGTTTGTAACTTTCAGTTACAAGTTCTTATTTTAACAGTATGTACTATACAGCACATGAAAAAAGTGTGAAATCAGATTGTTACCTCTCGAGAAAATGATTATTTTCTGCCAGTTCTTTTACAACCCCTTCCATTTCTTCTTTGAGTTTCTTCATTCTGCAAATACAAAGAGTCATCCTTTCAACATGCAGTTAGTACAACAACAGTGCTAATTACCAGCATTAAGGGAGTGTGTTGAGTCACACCTCTAAGCAGGGAAATAAACAGTGTTAATTTAGTTATAATTTTTTTTTAATAGTCTTAGTCAAGTTCACTAAAATGGCTAAGGGATATAGTCACATTTTAGTCTCACAACTTTCAATTTGGACTCAAAATGGACTAAAAGTAAGTTTGTTTGCAAATGAGGGATAAATACAAAACAAAAAAGAAAAGGGAAAAAAATGCTTGTCAGTTATCGGGGCGGAGCGGTGGCTCTGTGGCTAAGGATCTGCGCCTGTGGCTGGAAGGCTGCCGGTTCAAATCCCGCAGCCGGCAGAGGAATCCTACTTCGTTGGGCCCCTGAGCAAGGCCCTTAACCCCAACTGCTCCAGGGGCGCCGTACAATGGCAGACCCTGCGCTCTGACCCCAGGCATTAGCATACAATATTGGCTTTTTTGAGCCCAGTTGCAGCCCTCCAATTCTGTTCGTTAGAGTCAACATGCAAGCCTGTGATTGGGCACAATTTGCCAGATAGAAGGTAACACTATGACTCTGAGTGAACTCTATGACTTGCTGTGCGCCTGCAATCGTGTTGGCAGCGAGGCCTGTTCTATTTTTTCTAGTTAGTAATGACTTCTGAGGGCACTGTGGGATTATCATTGTGGAGGGGGTCCTGACAGTGCACATTCCAGAGCAAATTGTGCACAGTTCTCACCGTTCCTGTGATGGCATGAATAATAGGGGCAAAGTAAAGTTGATTTAAAAAAATGGAGATCCACATTAGGGGCACATTAAAGATACAGGTTTCAATAATAGATTAATTTCAGATTTTGAGAAAAAAACTAAATCTGTAGGTGGTACATGATATATGTTTCTCATTAATTGAGCAGATACACAGAATACATAAAATATTTTTTATCAATGACAAAGAATGGCAAAGAAGGAAAGTTTTTTTTAATTTGGGAACTCTTATAAAGTAAGATATTTCTTCTGGGACATCATCATAAGCTTTGATGAGAGTTTTCTAGTCTATTCATGTAAATTGGGGAATATAAATACATTATGCATTATCACATCTACACTACATTAGGAACCTCATTTATGGAATAAATGCATAGTGATTATATTAAGCAACTACAATGGTAACAATTTTATTTCTTACAGATTACATCCTACATAACCAATCTTGTATATGGTTCACTTACCACATTGACTAATGGTAGACATTCCAGACTTACATTTTACTAGGACGAATATAACTCAAATTTGCATTTATAAATGTGACAACATAATCCAAAGCAAGTAATAATCATATCCATTTAAGATGCTAAAGACACAATAGGTGGGTGGACTAGTATTTTAAATCTTACATGCTACTTGCACCCAATAGTGATACTTACCCCAGTGTCATCTCCACCAAGGTGTTCTGACTGAGATAGACCTGAGGCTTTATTCCACTAGAAGTCACTGGCAGGATCTTCTGAGGCAAAACGTCCTGTAGCTGTACAAGCAAAAACAATATTCACAGAAGCAATAATTTTGCTGGTAAGCAAAGTATTTTCTTAACTATAATTGAATAAACTATCAGTATTTTCTTCACAGTTACCAAATACAGTGGGTGCTGACCATTGTCATGTAGGCGGTTGTTAGGTCTATGCATTTCACTGAAACTTACCATCAATGAATGTAAAGTCTAGAGGGTTTGTGATGCCCTAGGGTATGCATATCTTAGCATCCCAGCATGGCATAAATGTAAGAAACCTACTGTATGTGGTCTGAAAAACACATACAAGCAAAATACTCTATGGTTACTGGATTCTTCACATTTCAATGTTTCCTAAACCCCGAAATCCCAATCTAAGATTAACTAGTTTGGTGAAGTGCTTTGGAAAGGTTGTTTTTAAACATGCTATTTAAAAAGAATGATATTTTGAGACATAAATAACGCATTTTGTAGAAAAATATGCTCCTTACTGTTCATTTATAATGATATCCTTAAGCTTGACATTAATTGCGTACTCATTACAAAGGCAATAAGAAAACCTCCAGAGAGTGTGGAAGAGACTGGAGTTGACCATCCTCTTCACATTCAAGGTCTTTGAGAATATTTACCTAGCCATGCTGCAACTTCACAAGAAGACCGAAAAACACTCTCTCTTGAAAGAGAAAACACACGTGTCTTTAGATTTGGACACTGTTTTAAATAGATCTTTCCATCTCCATTTAACTTACCTGGTAAACCCGCTCCAGGAAAACAGACACCTCCTGCTCAATGTTAATGAACTGGTTAGTCAGATTAAGGAGCTGCTTCCTGACTTGATGAACTTTCCTGCAACAAAGCATCAAATTAAAAACTGATTAACCATTAACAGCTTGTTAAAACATTACTCAGTGCACCCCTGAACTTGAACATTGTTGTTCATATTCAAGCTGAACACCTGACTTTTAAAGTGACACTGCACATATTTCCTTATTTCTTGTGAAACAGTTTTCAATTGTTCATAAGCAGAAGGCACAGACCTTACATGAAGCAGGATTGTGCATTCCTATAAAAAGGAATATGCAAATATACACAAAAAATGTAACACCTCTTTCCTCATGCACAGGGCAGGCTACCTTCATTTCTTACTTCTGTCCGGCATATGCCTTAAACCTCAAGCCCCTGCCAGTCACACAAGCGATTTCACAGAGAACTCTAATATCTTTAATCAGTTCCCAGATTCAGATTAACACATTCGTATTTAAATGGGTACACTTGAGTCAGGACTTTGCATAAGCTGGAGATATAACAGGATGTAGGAACCTTTCCACAAAACCAAACACAGTCTAGGATCCACAGTATAGGATTTTTGTTTTAAAATGGGATGTCACAAATTGCTACGAATTCTCTGGCAATATTAAATATGAAAATGTTACAGAGAACTTACCTCATCCATTCCTCAGCCTTGGACAGGAAAATGCGATACTTCATGGCACAGTCTTCGCTAAATAAGGTGGTTGCCTTTGTTGCATGTAAAACAAGCTTCTGCCTAAAAAGCAGAAGCAGAGCTATAGTTACCTAAGTGATTCTCTGTTAAATCATGAAAGTGTTAACATTCAGAGTGAAACTAGAGGAACGTACTTGTCAAATTTATGTATCTGTTCTTCATTGTAAGGCAGGCCTGGAAAACAAACAGAAAACTATTTAGGATACTGTTAGATCTTCAGCTGTACCAAATGAAACCACACATTGTGTTCATCAGACAATACCGTAAGCACAACATAACTATCCTCATTATTTAGTCATTCTAAGCACATACTGTAGATCAATAGGGAAATATTTGAACCAGGATACACGTCCTATGTGGAATTGCATAAAACCAAGAACAGGAGGCACTTCTTTACACAAAGGGTTGTTGTTGACAATAATACCACACTGTCTTTCAAGAAATAGCTATATGAGGTACTGTCGGTTTGGATATCTACTGAAAAATGGCCTCCTCTCATTTGTCACCGTTCTTATACAAAGAAATTGAACATCCTGGAATTGAGATTTGCTGGAAAAAGAAGCAGAATCTTAAGCTTTCCTTACACACTTTCACAACCCTGGAAAAAATGATTGTATTGCCCTCATTAGCATTCAAAACAGAGTTCAAGGGTTAAGTCAAATGTGTATGGATATTTTTTGTCAGCCAATACATAAAACATTAATAGATATCTAAATTGTTCTGTTTAAGTTCTGTCCTTGATAAATTGTTGGCTGATTAAATATACATCCCACTTACGTCGTTCAGCTTTGTCCTTTTTAAACTGCTGGTAGATTGCAGTGATATAATTCAGGAGCACTTCAATTTTCTCAACACTATGCCCAGAGAAAACATGGCAAGTTACTTGATTATTAACAACATAACAGACACCGTTGGGACTTCACAAATGAATCTAAAACTAAAAAAGTAAACGCTAATTTGAATATAGAAAGAGCATTTAATAGTGCTTGCTCTTAGATTGATAAAAATCAAAATGTGTCAGACCAAAAAGGTGCCTTAAATACAATTTCACAAAAGGTTCTACAGAATTTTTTATCAAAAACAGTAAAAGAGAATGTAGACAATAAATAAGATAAATATAAAACATGCCACTCCTGTTATTTGCAGATTCAAGAAGTCATGACTTCTTGCAGATGCAAGAGGCAGACTGAAAATGTGTGGGTAAAAGTAAATCATACTGTTACACATTGATAAAATGCTTTCAAATGTTTTTTTATTTTATTGTTGTAATCAGAATTTTTGGTAACGCTTTCTTTGAATGTTGCTGTATAATGCCTTCATATCTACAACACAAGATGTTATAATAACATTCATAATGCTTTATGGGAACATGCGCATGTGTGCATAAGAAGTCATGATATACGTTTTAGCAAAGGTTTCAGCTTGGATCATACCAAGCTCTAGAAATGAAGCTAAAACAAATCTAAAGCACACATTATGTAATTTGTTTACTCTATAAAGTCTAAAATGTGTTTACTCTATAGCTCTATAAAGTCTATGAAGATCATAACATCTTGAGTAGCAGTTATGAGGGCATTATGAAGTCATTATGCAGCAACATTTAAATTAAGTGTTGCTGAATGTTTTTGTGTGTTTTGAGGTTGGAATACTATTCATAAAGCCTATCTTACTTTCTGTCCTCAGGATGGGTTCCAACTTGCTCTGACCAGGTGTCTGTCAGTAAACCTCCAGGCAAGAACTTGTTCTTAATATCTTGCAGAGTGTTTTCCATTGATGCCAAAGAGCTTGACAGCTGCAGAGAAACAGAAAATGTGTTACACTCAGTTTTATTCCAGCATACCCCTTTATTCTATGAATGTTGTACAGATGAGAGAAGTGGGTGTGTTGATGAAATTTAGACTACTTAGAAATTAACTGACTTTCCCAAATGTTTAAATTCTGTCCGATTTTAATCAGCAATCTTCCACATATTTAAAGCAGTACATGAGATATTTTCAGTTCAGCGTCATTACAGAAGGAATGACTGTTTAAAATGCCATTTCATGAAGTTGCTGTCTAACAACACTTTCGTATATGTTTGCTGATTACATAAAAAAAATCCATATGACTAAACGTTATATTATAAAATACTGGACAAGTTCAATCCAATTCTCCATGCAATTTACCAAGATGTAATAAAACAACATAAAAATAAACTTCTTACTACCTCTGAAAACATTCAACCCCCTATTCTCTTTTACACATCATTTGCAATCTTTGGATTCTGGCTGTCTTTCAGTTGCCCATATGAGGCTCCGAACACAGGGGCTGTGCTCTCTGTTCTGTGGTCCATGACTCCCAGCCCATACCACATCTAGCTAAAAGCTCACTTTTATACACCGGCTTTTCATTCTGTGTACTGTTTTAATTTGTGTGTGCTTATCTTTCATATGCTTTATTACACAGTTCTTTTAAATGTGCAATGGGAAGTGCTATATAAAATAAAGGTTATTTCCTGACTCTGAATCCATTTACAAGTAAATACCTTGGCTGGCTGAAACCTTCTGCTGTTTTCATATGGAAAAATTGGTAAACCAAACACAGGACCATCAAAGATTTGCAACTAGAGTGCCAAACGTCAATTTTCACTGTCATTTCTTTTGGGCTCAGTATTTCAATTACACGATAAACAGCGAACAGAACTTTCAGACCGACATACTAACCCGTATGATTTTTGTTCTAATCTCTGAAATTTCACTCATTTCTGATGATAACATATTTGTTTGGATCAGGGCCTCACACCTGTTGACAAAAAAGAATGAAGACCCAGCTTAAAGACCTTTTATTTAAGAAATACCTTAAATAAAAGCGTACATATCAGAATTAATTGTCAGATTGTACTGTATATGGTGAGGCATTAAAACACAATGAACGAGCATTTGAACTATTATCTGCTTTGTTAATATCTTTCAAAATATTAATAGTGTTCAGAAACACTGCAGTGCCCACTGAATTTATTTATAACCCTGATGAAATAAGAACAAAAAACAACATAAAAAACAGAGTGATGTATGGACTGAATTATGCGTCTCACTTAAAAAAATCTAATGTTGTCTTGTGATCATAATAGCATTGCACAGTACAAAGGTATATTAATTATAATTGACTTATTTCTAGAAATTGAGAGCCACATGTATTCACACTCCTGTAGTTTAGAAATGGTTTTGTAAACCTTCTCCAGACTGATCTGACAGAAAGGGCTGCAGGTACAGTATCTAGAGCAAGCTGCTCAGTTACGTTGCTGAAAGTGATACCACTGCTTTCTTCAAGAAAGGGCTGGAATAGATCCTTGGATCAATGAGCGACTAGCAACCAAACAAGCTAGATAGACTAAATTGCTTTCTCGTTTGTAATCTTCATTTGTAATGTTGCTTATATTTTTTAGGAACGTCACAAAAATCCTAACCAGAAATTATAATTCCGAATAGAAACTAGACACGCTTAAAGATAATACCTTGACGTAACCTGACCAACTCACTACAAATAGAGAAAGAAGCACAAAACTATCACTTAATTAACCTTATTCAATAAAGCACAGAATTACATTTGCTGTTTTTTTGCTGAATGTGCAATGGTTCTATATAAAGATGCAAAACAATACCATAAAAACATACAAACACATGGTCCCTCAGTAGAGAGACTGTTTTGTTTTTTTCTTTCTTTGAAGAGGAGACTTGTAGAGCAATAATTGCATCACTCTATTTATGGTGTGGTATCCAAGGGGTCCTAACAGAAAGTGCACCAAAGAAGCAGTGCTTCCTCTTAAAGTTAGTTGAACTAGCAGCCCTAATAATGTACTTACAGCTGCTCCGTTCTTTCTAATGTCTGATTGCAGTAGCTGCATATATGAATGACCTCAGTTTTCTTATGTACAGTCTCGTTGTAATCTTCTTTCATCAGTTCTCTGCAAAATGAAAAAGATGATTTGCAAAAAAAAACTTCTGAGGACCTGTATTACATATGAATTCCTATCAATATCAAAATAATAACTGCTTTTATTTGCGTAGCACTTTCCATCCCAAAGGATCCTAAACACTTTCTCAAAGAGGGAATATAAAAATACCTTACCAAATGAATTTTGGGGAAATCTGATATCTCAGATTGCACAAGGACAAAGTCAGTTTCCAAACAGTGGCATTGATCTTAATGACCAAGCAGTCAGGACCTCAGTTCAACATCCGATGCTTAAAAGACAGAAACTTCCACAAACCCTTGTCCCTAAACTAATGAATTGGTTTATAAATTTTGGGCCAAGGAAAAATGTGACAATAACTGGTGCACAACTACTGCTCACAACAGTAGCCTGGTTTCTTTAGAATTCTCCCATCCTAGACAAAGCCTTGTGTCGCTTCCAAATCTATCAAGAATTGGTACAAGGTGGTAATGCTGTTGTATTATGGTACCATCCTAAAGCTGGATGGTCTTCTAACATCTAACATTCAGAGTACTGTATAATTTTAATGTTTTGTTGCTTTAAAAGTTTGCAGTCATGACACTTTGAAGTACTGTAAAAGTATTTGTAATGTACACAACGTACCCCACACATTCAAAGAAAAAAACAAAAAGAAATAAGTAAATTGATAATATACAGTAAAAGAAACATAAGAAAGTTGTGACTAAAAAAATACTCAAACCTAAATTAATCTGATTAACACAATTACCTTTATTTTACTGACAAGGCAAAAATCAGTTGAGTTGCCCTGGTCAGAGTGCAATAATAGTAATTTTCTCTGCAACGGTCCTTGGTTAAGTAGTGCATTTCATGCAGACTCAATCATGAAGATTATGGAGCTTTCAAATTGGGTTATTGAAAAGCACAAGTCAGGAGAAGAGTGCAAAACAATATGTAAGTCTCTGAATATCCCGGTAAGGGCAGTCTACTCAATCATCAAGAAATCGAAGGTGTATTGTTATACCAGACCCTGCCTAGATCAGGCCACCCCTCCAAACTATGCAGACAAGTGAGGAGAAAACTGCCAAGAGATGCTACTGTGAAGCCAACAATAACTACTGTATGAATGAGCTACAGAGCTCACTTCACAATGCTGACCTGTATGGCAGAGGGGAAAACCCATCTCATACTGTATCACAAATGGAGATTGCAAGACCCTAAGCGTTCCCACAAAAATGTGACAAAAGGTGTCTTGGTTAAATGAAACCAAACTGGAATATTTTGATCTAAATGCCAAGCCTTATGTCTGATGCAGAGCTAAAACAGTACATCTCCCAGTCAATACCATCCTTAAAGTTAAGCATGGTTGGTGGCACCATCATTGTTATGCGGATGCTTCTTGTCAGTAAGGACAAATTGCTCTTTGTCCTTAATTGATAGAAGGAAAAATGAAAAGAGCATAGTACAAACACTAGAGGAAAACCTTCAGACTTAAAACTGGGGCAAAAATGCACCTTTCAGCAGGACAATGATCCCAAACACAAGGCCAAAACTACATTGGAGCAGTTTAAAAAGAAAAAAGTGAGTGTTCTTGAATGGCTCAAAGCCCTGACTCTATTGAAATCTGCTGTCCATAAGTGAACCCAAAGCAATTTGATAGAACTTCAGCAAATCTGCAAAGAAGAATGAGTGACATTTACACCCAGACAGTGTATAAAGTCTTTGGAGGATTACTAAAAAAGTAGTTTCTGCCAGTTCTTTTCTCTCTCGTTTTTTGTTGACATTTACTGTATCATTTCTTACATTTTGAAGTTTTCAGTTTGAGCAAAAGGATTTTGAATCAAATATGAAGTTTAAAATATATGGAGGAAAGGTCTTTATACTTTTGCAATGGAGGAGAACACCGCCATTTAACAAAACAGTTGTGAAAAAACTGGAATAAAAAGAATGAGTGTTTGGAACATAAAAGCAAACATCACTGCCAATATTTACATAAGGCCTCTGACTCCTTTTCGCACCAGCTCTTGATACATCAGAAGGGATTTGGATATTTTCCACAGGTGACCAATATCCCCTGCAAAAGTCTGCAAGAAAAAGCAGGTGTCAGAAATGAATGTCCCCGTTAGCCTTGTTTGCAAAGCTCCAGTCTTTTGCAATAAACACATTTTTTATTGAGATGACTACACAACTCTATTGATATCTATTATTAAAACATAAATGGCCTGTAAATGGTACCAATGTCAAGAACTCTTCCAGGAATTTAAAATGGAAAGGGGGTATACTCATTTTCTCTTTTATATAAAGTACAGTAGATTGGAACTTGGTATTAAAGAAAAATTCCAGCTTCAGTAAAACTGGTGCAAGTTTTTTTCTCCCCAGGTCATAAAATACAACTGTTAGAAAAAAAAAATGCCCCCCAAAATGTGAATATTGCACTTTACCTACCAAACGTATGATATTCAATTAAAAACTTTTGAAACCAGAGAAAGGATACCAAGCTGCTGATATTACTTAACAGAGCTTTAATGCTCTTATTGCAAGGGATCAAGAAATAATTACTGAATAAATAAGTGCCAGTGAACAACCTGCTTCAAATGCTATTCATCAAGTAAATCTGACAATCCACACTGTGTTCAAAATATTAAAAATGGACTGGGCCAGCACACAACACTCAGTTTTTATACTGAAATATAGTATGTGTGTAAATTTTGCACTTTTACACAAAAATTGCACCTGCTAAATAACATGAGACTGATAGTGAACGTCAGCGCCATGTAGAAAATGCTGCTCGGAAACCCCCTCTGTTTCTGCGTAATCAAATTTTGCCCTTCAAGGCAAAAAGTTCCAAAGGAAAAAAAGGTATCATCTTTATTCTGTATCTGCATATTGGACATTATGTTACAGAGTGTCACAAAATGAGTGCATCTAGCTTACGTCTGTTTTCTTTCATTTTTTTCATTTTATTTTTCACCCTTTTGCAGTACACATTACCCATACTGTATTAGGGGTTGTACAGGCTACAATCTTTCCCTCTTCTAACAAAATAAAGATTCTTAACTAACAGCCAATGATGAGTTGCCTACCCAATCCTGAAAGATCAATCACTACATTAATTTCTGCTTATTAAATCATGTTGAAGAATATTTAATGAAAATGAAATAAACAGGCTTTAAAGAATTTTGGTCTGTATCTCACAGAAATGTCTTTTAGTGCGAAAATACAAATACAAATAGGACAAATAGACCTAGGACAAATATGGCACACAAATGGCAAATGTCTGAATTCACAATTGTTTTCCACTGTCTTGAAAATAGTCAGATTTTAATTATAAGCACATAAAAAAAGTAACTTAAAATGCTACCCCAAATTAAACAGTTACAGTTTTATAACATTCAGACTACCTGTACTAGGTAATAGAAATAAAAAATTAACATGGAAAAAAATCATGATCAGTACCTTTGCATAGCTAGCATCCAAATCCAAGTCATAGCGGGGCTGTATCTTTGGTGCAGTAGCTGATAAAAAAAGAAGATTTCAGATTTCTATCCCTTTATATTATACATCATTTATACATAATTATACATAATTTTGAATTCATGATTATAGCTTAATGGCAATGAAATTCAGCAAAGTGTCTAGCAGAAGCCATATTTCCTGCTTCAGACCACAAAAAAAACATGGAAAAAATTCATGTGAGAAAAACAAACCCCCTTCTTTCAAGAGACACAGCATTCCAAAAAGAAAGCTGAAATAAAATCAAAAAGAAAATGATGATACTCAGGTATTAATCAATTAAATGATCATTAACATTTTGAATTGTTGCCTGCTAAAAAATTAACTAATCATAGTACTGTGTTTTTTCTTTATATCTACTTAGTGATGTTTTTCCTTTGATACTTTAATACAGAAATGTTAAATCAAATAGCATCTATTATATGTTCTGTATGATCCGTGCCGTGTTTCCTGCACAGTGTTCTTAAAAATGCTTTTTGTTGCTTTTAAGTGAAAAAGAACAGTGATTTATAGGCATTTAATTGTTGGCAACAATTCAAACAATGCTATAGTTGTAATTGCCCATTTACAAAGATTTGGTTTGTTTTAATAAATTTTTGAACATCCAGGTACAGCAAATTTCTACATTACTTTGCCTACTTCCAAACATCTCCTACATTCAAGGTTAATCACTCCTACAATTCTGGACAAAGACCTCTCTACATAGGACTGAAAATCGATCTATATTCCAAACACACTGATTCACATGATATAACCATTCACAGGGTTATTTTCTTCACAGCCTGTTCTATCCCAAACACAAAATGTTCTTCCTTTTTACAATTTCTGGTTCTGCATTATTGAGATGGACTTCCAAAACCAATACTTTATAATGCACTGTTTTTCAATGACTGGGGAAGCTGCTGCATTGACAGGATCTTCAGCCAACCCCTCAAAATCCTTGAAACATCAACCCAACAAGGCATTCCAGAACCGCTCCTCCCTTATACCCCAACTCCCTTGGGGTCATCAAAGAAAACATCCATTTTACAGGAAGACTCCTTAACTTGAAAAGACCCAACAGTCATTTCATAATACCGACCACCTAATCTATGTACCCATCTTCTCAACAGCCACCATCCAAGCCAGTGTCGACTGTTAGCAGAAGTCGATAAAACACCTTCATATATGTCCTGTAGCACGCACCTACATGGCTCCTCTGGCCATTTCAAAATCATTCAAAGAGCACGTGCAGTAACCGATCTCATTGATGGTGTCTCATATAGAAAGTGCCCTGCCATTTACATTGGTGTAACAGGAAGAGACTCAAGAGGAAGAAGACCTTTTTGGAGAATACATCAAAGCAGCGAGGACCAAAGATCTCTCAAAACCCACAGTTCCCCATTTCACATATCATGGCCATGATTTCATTGGTGTTTCCATTTGCATATTTTTTATAGAGACTCCAAGATTTATATTGCAGAAAGACTTCAGAACCTAAGACTATCTTTACAATTCACATCTTCTTACCTGCATGTAAGCATGTGCCTATTCTTACACACTCTGTCCTAGTCTACTCAATTCAATTCAGTTTTATTTGTATAGCGCTTTTTACAATGGACATTGTCACAAAGCAGCTTTACAGATTTCCAGACCTGAATCTCCAGTGAGCAGGCCTAAGGCGACAAGTGGCAAGGAAAAACTCCCTTAGACTAAAGTAGGAAGAAACCTTGAGAGGAACCCAGGTTCGAAGGGGGAACCTATCCTCCTCTGGCCGGCATAAGATTAAATTAGAATGAACACATATGAGAGTCGCCTGTATTCTATTACATGGTGGGAAAAGCACAATCTTGTATGGTAATGTCCAACAGTGTCCAGGATGCTCAATTGGCTGCCTTCAGTTGGGATTTCTCTGGGAAGGGCTTTGTAGAGGATCCACTGTTGATTTTACAACCGGTAAAAGTCTGCTTTAGAATTCTACGATCTGAGATTCCAGTGTTTATGCTTCCAAGTATTACTGCTATTTGTAATAAGGCTACTCATGGACTTTAATAAAACAATGTGTTGGATATGGCTGTATTTTGCCGAGTAGGAAATTACTCAGAAACTTACGTTCTTCAAACAGTAGCCCAATCATGCTAACCAGATCCCGGCTCACTAGAATGATGGGGTTGTCTTTGGAGGTGCGAGGGAAGGCCTGTGCCTGTCTGTTCGGGTCCAGCACCAGTCGGCGACCCTCATACATCAGCTCTTGATTGGGCGGAGCAATATTGGTTCTCCGAAATAGTAGCTCTTGGAACAGAGTAGCCCTAAAAAAAGCCAGATCACGATTACTGACTCAACTAAATTTCAGAGAAGATCTATACCTCCACTATACAAGTTAGATTACCTTAGAAAGCTATACAATGGGACCTACAAGCTATACAGTGAGACTAATTCCACAATGGCTAAACTATTTAAGAACCACTGATTGATACATTGAAATCTATAATATCTCCATATAATGTCTAAGACAATTAATGAATAAAGGACATGACCTCAACCCTATAAAAATAAATTCTATATATTATTGCAAATAATTCACAACTCAAGTTATTACATGAAAAGCAACCTTCTTGAAAAACCTTCCTGTCGATTATAGGCAACATTAATTCATGATCTGAAAAAAACCCACAAACTGGTAACTGAAATCCAATTGAACAAATTAACATTTGTGATGGACAAGGCGTCCACTGTAAAAATCATGGGCTAGTAGCATGTGGCCACTCCTGGAACAAATACAAGCTGTATATCTGCAACACATGCACTGTACTAGGTTGCAGATGCTATTTCACAGGTTCACAGCTCATCCCAAAAATGTTCAATGGGATACAAGTGTGGTGAGCAGGGCATCCACAGCATAACCTTGAGGTTATCTACTGGGAGACATAAGGATAATCGTGACCAATGAAACTCACGTGTTGTACTGGTGTATGTAGATGTGGTGGAGTGTTGCCTGCTGAAAGCTGAAGACATACACCACCGTTCTGTGCAAGATATCACTGGTTTCTGCAAAAAACTGATCAAAACCCCAGCACTTCTCCTGGTCAGCTTCCAGGATATTGGCAAGCACTGGTGTCAACAGACTCTGCAAACCCCTGAAAAATGCAACGATAGTAAATATGGTAAAATAAATTACACAATTTATTGACTAAAAACGTGTTTTCCAATTTAAGTTTGAATTAACTGACTAACTGCAGAACAGGCTTTTACTAAATGGAAACATCCATAAAGCCCAGAGCTTCACTATTTTATTCTTTAAAGCAGAAACATGACGCAAATACAGTATAACACCAAATAAAGCAAGGAGGATGACAGGCTGAGTGTTGACAGTAAAAGAAAAGGCTGAAAGAAAAGTCTTTCATTAGAAAAGATGTGAACCTTGGAACCTGACAGCAGTTTTATAGCAAGGAGAAGAGAAGCTTTTTTCTTTTTTTTTAGAACTAGGAAGAATGCTGTTATTGTTTATTTTTGAGAAGAATCAATATCGGGGAAAGACTGGCCACCCCCAATATTAGACAGGGACATTCAGAGACCTGAAAACTCAAAGTGAGCTAGGTGTAATTTTAGTTTATCATTTTATTTTTCAATATTTTATCCTTTAATATAATGAATGCTGTTTTAATCGCACCACTGTCTTTAAATGTGTCTGTCTTGAGCCCCGCCTATCTCAGTGTCCACTGGATGACTGCATCACACAGTTGACTTTAAATCTTTAAGGCCCAAGGTCGTGTACAACATAACTTTTGAGTGGGCTCCTGCAATTCAAGATCATACCACTTTTACCTGTAACCTTTTTATTTGGCAATACATGATGGATAGCCTGATATAAGTCTTGTTTTGTTTGATGATGTGATGTGTTAAATACTTAATATAAATAGAAATCAAACAGTTTAAATGTATTTCTTATTCAAAGTTATTTATGTTACTAGTTGATACCAGAACACATGGATGACAAAAGGGAAAATCCTCACAGTGAACCAGAGAAGAGAAAAAACTGTTCAATTTTTGAAGACTTATCTTCAGACTGAACCCTTCTGACAACAGAGCCTTGAAGATCTGTAATATGCTTAAAAAATTAAGTGCATCTACAGTACCACATTTTCTGTAACAGAAACACTTACTTGGAAAGACTGCACGAAACTGGCATCTCTGAACTCCACTCAATTTTTCCATTTTCAAACTTCTGCACTCCAGATATCGCCCCAGGTGGCTTCTCTGTGATGATTTTGTACCTATGGAGAAGAAAATCCGGTTTTCTCACGTACTCGGTATTCTTTGCTGCATATAAAGCAAAAAAATGACTCAACTTGACAAACATAGAAATCAATTTGATTCCACCCTCAGAATTCAGAATTACTTTTATTTTCTGCCTCATTAGTGTCATTTTTTCCAAACAGACCAGTCTGTGCCAAAGACTTCGGAGTGTTTTGTACATCCATTACATTATCTAATCATCATGAAGGAATTTGAAAGGAGAGAATGCAAAGCTTATCTGCTATTAAGGTTCATCCTCCAATAAAAGAAAAAATAAACCTGCTCCAAATTTAATTGCTTGAACGCTAAACAGAATCACGTAAGCAGAATTTCCAATAACTGTGCCACCTTTGTCACCCACAATAATTTAAATCGCCCTACAAGACGCTACAGAGTAAATGGATGTGAGCTGCTGGTCTTACATGACTTCTTTGTTCCTGCGTGGTCCTTCGAAGGGTCTGAATGGAAGACTGCCAGTGGCTGCGTGGTAGAATGTCACGCCAATGCTCCAGAGGTCAACGGTGGCCCCATACTTCTTTTGGTGGTCCTTCCTGAGGACGGCCCGCTCATACATGTCGGGATGCTGTCAGACACAGCACAAATGTGCCATTACACGTCACAAAGAACTTTTTATGCAACTTAAAGAGCTGGCTAGAGAAACCACAATGCAAAACCAGGAGTTGCCGTAACACTCATTCAGGGATGGGAAGAAGGCAGGCCGCAGCCAAGTCTTCTCTGCAGAATCCATCCCTACAGGCCACCATAAATTTGGCCACAAACGGTAAATTTAAAAGATGGGAGATACTGAAACCAATTTCAAGATTACATACTGGGTGCAAAATTTTAGGACAAAAAATGAATTCCCAGCTTGAACTTACCAAATACTCCTCTGTCCCATAAAGGGAAACAAACTGCTCATCGTCTTCAAGTTCTCGAGCTGCTCCAAAATCAGTCAGCTTGTACACAGAGCGGCCATCTTCTCCAATCATACGCATGATGTTTCCTGGCTTGATATCACGGTGAACTATGCCATACTCCCTGAGGTGATTCATTCCAGCAACTAAAACAGACACACAGCAAACCTATCAGCCATTAAAACAAAGTGCAATGAACAGTTTTATGAACACTTCCTGCCTTCTAAAAAACACTTCAGTGTTTGTACTGGTAAGAACATGGTTGACTAGTAGGGGACAAAAAACCTTAAGCAATTCTGAACTTAATCCCCAAATCCTAAATAATTTTAATATTGGCAGAATCTGTTAGAGAAATAGGAACAAATGACCATGGTAAGGGTGCAAGAAGGCTCCACAGCCGAAACATTGTGTTTCTTTTCTTCTCTTTTCAGCATGGAATAAACCTTTACTTGTTCCTTTGCAGCCTGCCCATGCTGATGGAGCTACCTACTTGAACTACTTCATGGTAAAGGTAGGTTGCTGATTCTGCATAAATATGCAGATAAATATCAGGATTTAGCTTGTAAACGTAGGAGTAGGATATCTAGAGTGGTCTTGTCAGAGATTCCACCAGTGTCACATGTAAGCCTAAGGCTTTAAGGGGAAATATGGGCATTAAACATAGGGCTAATATACTGGCACAGCAAGGATGGGGTAGTTAGGATCCTTCTGGAACAAATAGGACCTGCACAAGCAGAAATGGTTGAACCAGAAGAGTAGCATTGTTTAGTATTGAGGAAGCATAAACTAGTTTTGAGGAATATTTAAACAAGGGAACTGGGATTCACAACAGGCCAATTGAAGGTAAAAAAAAGGTTGAAATAATATGGTTAGTGATTTCTTCTTAACCCAGTAGGTGGCACTAGGAATCAGGTCTTTGAAAAAACAGTATATAATTAATGGTGGTGAAATGCTAGTGTGATGGCTTTAAGGGTGTAATGTAGGCACACCTAACAGAAGGAAAACAATAATAATAATGTGATAATGTTGCTTTATTAGCCCTATACAATTTCTTGCATTAGGAATTTGTCTTTTATCACATACCCCAGCTTGCTCTCCATGAGACACAGACACACAGACAGGGAGAGAAGCTTGGGGTCAGAGCGCAAGGTCAGCCATTGTACAGCACCCCTGGAGCAGTTGGGGTTAAGGGCCTTGCTCAGGGGCCCAACGGAGTAGGATTCCTCTGCCGGCCGTGGGATTTGAACCAGCAACCTTCCAGTCACAGGCACAGATCCTTAGCCACAGAGCCACCGCTCCGCCCCAGAAGCGTTCAACAGAGTGGAGCCTGTTTCGAACCTACATCTCTAGGGGAAACTACAATCAAAAGGCAGCAACTCAACGCTCGGCCATTCTAACGAGTGAGTGAAGAGAGGTATTAAGGGAAAAGGAAACACAAGGAAGGAGCTCGGCTGTCACGGATGTTGGAAGGGACAAACCGTGGAATGGCAGGAGAGCGGAAAAAGACCCTATGCAAAGCGGCGGAGCAGGGAGTTAGCCTGGGCTCAGCAGTGCAAGACCTATGCGGCGACCTGGTGCTAGGCGGGTCTCAGGACATCCGAACATCAATGCTGAGTGAAGGGGAATGAGTGACCCGGAAATATATAGCCCCAGACAGAGAGACACCGGAAGGACAGACAGCAAAACACAGGAAACTAGGGACAGGACAGGGTAGGAGCGCCCGTCAGTGGCAGTGTCTAAGGGAGGTGAGGGGGCAGGGGTCTTTAATGAAAGGGATTGAACTGAGACGCAGAAGGGTGTGAAAGAGGGAGAAAGGAGCTCCATCACTATTACGTAATTTTAGCATATAAAAACTGAGGATCTACACAGGCAACTTCAGCTTAACAGTCATAAATTGCTACAACCTCCTGAAGAGATGGTGAACATGAATTGTGAATGTAAGACTGTGTTTAATTTGAACAACAAACAAGGACAGTTGATAACGCTAAAGCATATGACATGATACATTACAAAAGGCTTCTGATAATGAATAAAAATTTACTTCTCATAAAAACTTAATTCTCAGACTAAAATCATTCATGAATAACATTACATTTTATTTAAGGCATGGGCATGTATTGAGATCTGACTAACAGACAGGAAACACTACATCTGGTGTACCGCGAGGTTTTTTTGTAGTGGGTCCGCTGCTCTTTCTGATCTATATCAACTACTGTACATAGATTGTGGAATAGTTTATCTTCTTACATTTGCAGATCACACGGATATAGGGGCTGTGGCAAAAAGAAGTGGCAAGGCAATTACAAAAAGACTTGGCAAATGAAATTCAACATTGGTAAGTGCTTCACAAAGAAAGTAGAGAGATAAATTGTTCATACTGTACAGGTGGTCCTGAGCTGTAGGATACTATGCAAGAAAAGGAATCTGTGTGTGAATGTGCATTCGCCTATGCCCTTAACAAGACTATACAAGGAGAGAAAGAATGAGGCAACCATGCTTGATTATGTGGGAAAATGTATGAAATTTCAATCAAGAGAAACTGCTCATGGTTTTCAACTCACCACCAAGACCTCATTTAGAGTATCGAGATAGAATATTAGTTCAGTTTTAGTCATCGTACCACAAGAAGATATTACAGCCTTAGAAAACGTTCAGTGAAGAGCACCAAGAATTATTCCTGAACTCAGGGGATCGTAATATTGTAATATGTAGATTACGATCTACATCTCTACAGTCTTGAGCAGTGGGGATTGAGAGGACATTCGATCCACCTAGCTGATGTTGAAAAGGGTAAAGACAATTCCAAAAGAAGGATTTGGGTCACAGCTAATAATGAAAAGCAATTAATTTAGGATGAGAAACAGGAACTGTTATTTTTTGACCAAGAGCTGTGGGTATCAGCTTCTTAGCCAGGTCATGGAAGGCCTGCATTCTGGATACCTTCAAGATTGGCCTTCAATTGGCTGGATGAAACTTCAAATTTGCAAGGCCATGCAGAGAATAGCCACCACATATTTACAAACCTGTTCTTATTAAAATAAAATAGTACAGCTTAGATTTAATGACAACCTTTCAGATGAAAGAAAAAAGAGATGAAGGAAGCAGTGTAATACAAGTCATGTTTAAGAGAAAAATACAATCTTGCTCAGGACTTTATCACCTCCCATACAAGGCCAAGAGTTGAGGCAAAGGTGAATATCTCCAGGCTCGTTTGCTACAAAACCTTCATGTTACAACGATCCGAGAAAGTGATCATCAATACAGAATTACATATCCACTTATTACAGATAACACTGTATGAAGGTAGATTACATTTCCAAAACAAGTCAGCATTTTTATCCATTAACGCCACAAAATCATCAGTAAATTCCAGTGAGTTCCTAAGACAAGAGTAGCTTTAATGAAAGTACCCCGATTTATTGACGCCTTTGAGTCTTCTGAACATTTTGTAACTATTGGATACCCAGTATTTCAGTAAGATATACTGAAAAGCCAAAATGGTGATACATTCAGGAACTTTCCTGATATTCCATATTGCTAAGAGGAATATGCAGTATCTTAAAAGATTTAGTATCAATATCCTGAGAGAAACACTCAACGTGATTCCGATATGCGATTTCTTCCTCAATTATCACTGAAACATCCTTCCTCAACAGGGAGTTATTCATCTGAAGTACTATTATTCAACTGAAAACCCAAAGGAGAGAAAAGCTTAGATGTCCAGGTCTCAAGAACAAGCCTCCTCTGAAAACAGAAAAACTGTCTCACCCACATCCTGCAGTACGATGAGAAACTCATCCTCTGGAAGCCCGTAGGCATTAGAGGATTCCTCTAGGACCGTGTAGAGACTTCCACAGGGACAGTACTCCATCACTAGCACCTTGTGCCTAGTGTTCGTCTAAAAGAGAAACAAAATGCTTTTTTTAAAAAATACACATTAATACAAATACTGCAATTCTGTATGGCATACAAAGGAGCAAAACAGACAGCACTGTATTGTTTCTTTTTTGAATAGAATGTTTCAATGAATTCTACCCGCTGTCGGGGAATAAAAGCAAACAAATAAGGTTCTTTTCTGGTTCTGTTACACCTTAGAATTTTACACCTCTACAGGAGAAAACTTCAAGACCATTTTTCTCACTTTTGTGTTTTTAAACTAGAATTGGCAATTATTTTTTGTGGAGTCTGTATATTTGTAATGACAGCCTAAACTATTTTAGGAAAAAATTCATAAAATATATATTGCCACCCTTGCAATACATAATGTAAGAACTGCAATCTTCAAGAATTCTTTTTTTACAAATTCTGTAAATCCAAGTTGAAACATGAAAAAAATACTTAATTCAAAAATGAAATTCACATTTTTAAATTTCTATGTAACGTTTTTTTTTAATGTACATTTCTATGTATTGTTTGTATTAGAGATCAAAGTGGCTAAAAGGCGTCATGTGATTTTCTGGAGTCAGTGAGAAGGGAGAGTGCTGGAGGCTCTCACTGCCATGGAGTCACAAGCAAAAAACATCAGAAGCAAATAAATGAGGTGGGGGGGGGCAGTTTTGAAACCAAAGAGCGTTGGAGATATACATCAGAATGGGTTGATTACATGTCAATACAAAACCACATTTCTTATAGAAACATAACAAGGGCTGAGGAAATTGTTATCTGTTTCTGGAGATGATTCAAAAAGTCGCCATAATATTGACATAGTTACAATTTGTGATAAACATCATAATACAATACCCAGAGAACAAATACTTATATAAATAGAGTGACAAAGTGGTGAAAAAGAGCTTATAAATACAACTTTATTATTAATATTATATTAACACCATCCTGGGTATACCCTGCCTTGCACCTGTTACTTGCTGGTTTAGGCTCTGATTCCCCTGCAGCCCAGAATCAGAAGAAGCAATTAGAAAATGGATGGATGACAGAAAAATATTTAGGATATCCAGTCCAATTTTTGTGTTGCACATAAGGTGTAAATTTTTACATTTTTTCAGGATTAACATTTGAAGCCTTACTTTGGCTGTTCAGAACAATGCAAGCACAATACAGCAACTGCCATAAAAAAAACCTGGGGTATCAAAAAATATTTTTCTGTATAGTATACCTGTGGGAAGCAATCAAATCAAAGTTTACACTGTACATTAAAGCTCATGACAACAAATAGATATATTATTTGCACTCCCCAGCTCCTGAACGACAAAAAAAATACCTATTATGTCTAGGTGATCTATTTCTCAAATATAATAGATTTAAATGCATCTTTGAAGGGGCTAGTTGATAGCTGCACCCAAAGAAGGGGGAGGGACAGAAAATAAACTGTGCCATCCCAACAAAAATGACTTCCTAAGTTCAAGGATTCATCGCATATACAATTGCTTTCCGTTTTAAAATATTTTATATTTTAGTTCATTTTTTTCTTTAGTAGATTAGACGCTACTCTTATAAGCACATAGAGCCAGAAGCTTTGAGGTCATCACTGCTTATAACACCAACTTTACCACATTGTAGCCAGGTCAGATCGCAGAATCTATCCAAGACTGGACCCGGGCAGTACTGTAAAAAGAGACCTTTACAGACAGTTATGTTGCTGCAGTAAATGTTGTTGGTGGACTAGTGGTTGGTGCTGTTCTCTTTGGCTAAAAACTTCTGAACCAATGCCCCAGTATGTTAACAGGGGAAACTGTGCTATACAAAGTGCCATTCTTTATTTGAAATGTTAAACTGGGTTTACACAATCTAACCTTTCTAAATTTCCCCCTTTATAAAACTGGTGACACCTCTTCTCACTTCTCCACCTGATCTGATGTATAGTGGAAATGGCTGCCACTTATAACCCAGCTTGGTGCTGCGCTTCACAGGCTGACGAAGTGGTTTGTCTCCCCTATGTAAAGAACCTTGGAATGCTTTGGGATGGAAAGTACTATATTAATGCAATTCATTAGGGATTATTTCTATCATTTTGTCTCTTCGCCAACAGCTGAGAGCTGAACATAAATACTGCAATTTCTTGATTAATTCTCAGTCCAGGTCATCTTAGATTACAAACCTTTCCATCCACTGTCTACCTGTTTCTTCCAATACAGGGTTGTGGGGGAACCCGAGCCTATCCCGGCAAGCAACAGGCAAAAGGCAGGGTACACGGACACAGAAACACATACTCACACCAGGGCCAATTTTCGCAGAAGCCAATTAACCTAGCTGTAAAGGGACAGGTAAAGGTTTACTCTATGTTGAACAGAAAAGAAGAGACACAACGTTTTGGCTGTGGAGCCTTCTTCAGGAAGGATCCACAGCTGAAACGTTGTATGTCTTCTCTCTTCAGCTTGGAATTGGCCTTTACCTGTTCCTTTGCTACCAACGCATGCTGACACAGCTCCCTACTTGAACATCTTTAACCTACCTATATGTTTTTAGACTGGGGGAGGCACCCGAAGGGGAACATACAACCTCCATGCAGAGAGAGAGCACTCCAGTTCAAGAATCGAACCCAAGGCCCCAGTGCTGCAATGCTAACCACTGCACCAGTCTAAATCACAAACCTCCTAACAAAACTGCACCATATTCACATTGCAGGCCCAAGCGTCTTACTAATTTTTCCAAAACCAAGCAGAAAACACATTTGCTTCCATTTAGGCAGAACACCTACCTCCTCTTCCACAGCAAAGAGCTTCACAATGTTCTTGTGATTGAGCTTCTTCAGCACCTCGAACTCCCTCATCTGCACATCCAGGGGCCGCAGGAAACTCAGGTTGTTGAAAACCTTGACAGCATAGAGGTCCCCAGTTTTCTGTTCAAGACAAAACACAGTAAACGATGAGAGAGCTTTTATTAATATGGACGGATAGGCTGCCACCCACATTTGATTTGTTCTGGCACGCGTAAAACATTTTTTTTCTTTCACATTAGAGTGCTCCTCAAATGAGTGGATGAGGATGTACATGTGGATTCAACTTTGGAGCCATGAATGGGTAATCTGAGCTGAACTGAGGGGAAACTGACGTTTTACTTCCCCTTAAAGCCAGGCAGTGTCAAAGCATTCACATCAGAAATCACAGGTAACACCAACTGGCTAATACCAATCCTACTTCAAGTCTATAGTTCTTCCAGATTTTTTTCCAGAATAAGATTGCCAGTATAAAAGTGTACGTTAATAATTCTGTCAGTAATTCTTCCATTAACTAAATAAACAAACATAGCAAAACACAGTTTGAATTGAATATATTTCTTTGGAAATATATATGCAAGCTCTTGAAATGTGTTTGTTTTTCCATTTTTATATTTCCTTCCAGTGTGTGTACCCACTAAGACGTTAAAAATCTGATGATTCAGAGTTGATGCCTAAGTGCTAACCTTGAATTCAAGCCCTGATCCAGACCTGTACTGTCTATACTCTCCATGATAATTCAAGATGTTAAGGGCATATATATTCCAGGCAGAAATGGGGTGTGGGGGCTGGGGGTTTAATTACCAATGTGAACCAGACAGATTCCTTGTTCAACATGTCTCAGACCCACTACAACAAATGTTGATACCACTTAGATGTTGAATGTGGATCACCCCCATCTAGCTGTAACACTTATTTATTATAATTAATGCATCCCTGATGTTGTAAGTCAATAAGGCATCGGGGACCCCACTGACCTTGTGTCTCCCACGGTACACGTTTGCGGTTGCTCCTTGCCCAAGAAGGTCTGACATGAGCCAGAGATAGTTTGCTGTGCTCTGCATATCTGCTCTTCAAAAGAGACTCTCAACAGCACCTGCCAACAACAAAGCACATCCTTTCAGCTTCAGAGTGCACCTCAGGCCTCCTGCATTGCTTCGTGGTTAAACAGTGTTCAGTACAGAACAGGGCACGCTTGTGGTCTGCTGCAATGTATTCACTGAGTAGCATAAGTCTGCAATTTCCCATCGTGGAAAACAACTGCACATCTAGTAGCAAAGAAAATCACTAATATATTGTTATTAAGTTAATGCCTCTGTATTAATCGTGAAGTTTTTAAGCTCGTTTAAAATTGTGATTCGCTTAACCGTTTTTTAGAAAGGAACAGCAAACGTCTCAGTTTCACAAGGAAGCTGCCTTTAGCTATGTATAGCGACATGCAAATACAGTCGGCCTCCTTATGTACAGAACTATTCAGAAACAAACTAGAGGATTTTATGAGCCGGATATGGGCAACGGTATTCAAACTGTTACTTCTTTAATCTTGTGTCTTTCAATTCAATAAAGTCTCAGGTTTAGCAGAGTAGCATCACTTTTTATACCTTAATTCTTTTTTTTGTTATTTCCTAAAAACGTATCCCAGGAGTAGTATACTTTTACATATATGATTAACCGTTCTCTGGTGTGCTTTGGCTATTCAGTTTGGACTATGGACTAAGGCTTTAACGTATAGGGAAAAGGAAACTAAAGATGTGAAATGTAGATAATAGACCAATTATAGATAATAATCAATAAGCAAGACTTCTGAACATTTCGTCTAAGAGAGTTTAGCCTGAGCTCAATGGGTAAAACTGAGTAATCAAGAGTTTCGAAATTCTTAGAAAATATCTAAAAAACGTCTCCAGAATTTCACCGAGTAAGACAAGGTTACCCACCCTTGACTCAAGAAGTAGAATTCTTGTAATTGTGTTGCTGTACTGTACATAACCCCTCACAGAGCCAAAGACCTTGAAACCACTACACTACAGGATTTACTACAGTTAACAACCTGGTTATAAATTCAGAAACATCATAGCGAACGTGTCCAACTGGGTAAAATGAAAACCACATCTAATTCATTATTTAATTTTCTTCGCCCGTTTTGCTCAAATAACTATTTTCGACTGTATACATGATTTACGTTGGAATCTGTTCGTGCTCTCCGGTTCAAAAAAGAAAATTAATCATTTGCTAAAAACATGAAAAGGTATCAAATACGAGCACACGGTACCGTAGGAGGAAACAGAATTCGACTGTAACACATGTGCCTTTGGTTGGGAGCGTGACGGCGTTGCGGGCACGCAGCGCCGCTGGAGTAGGAAATCTCCCACAAATACAACGAATATGCAAACTGAGGAGATCAGACAAGGCCAGTAGGATGCCAGTTTAGAAAATGTGGCGCACATTATTTCCGATGGAAACACCACTATCTATTATAGTAGCTTACTGAAAAACAGAACTAAGTGTATGATCGCGTAGCACACATGAACGATTTACCGCTCTACAGACAGAAGTAGCTAATGCAGTATTTACCAAGAGACGCCTGAGCGGAAGAAACGTTGATTATTTCTGTTTCACATCATTATTGAAATTTACCGGCGTATTGTGTGAAATGTTTCAGGTCTAACGGTCATAACATATTTATAACCCCGTTAGGTAAAGCCACAAAGCTTAACATTGAAATTGGCGACCAATAATAATTAGCGATATGGTACTGTTCCTGTTTTGGAAACTCAAGTGAAACAAAACGCACTAGATCGCAGCAAAACGTTTATTTCAAGGCACGTTGTTCAACGTAATTTATTTAGCTTTACAAAATGTATTCTTGATATGCACGCTTATTATACGTTGTTTTAAGATCATACATTTATGCCTGAATAATAAAAAGAAACAATTTTATTTCCTTACCCCCTCAAAAAGCTAAGTCCCCTTTAGTTTCTTTCACTGACATCATATGGTCACGAGTTGAAAATGACTCAATCAGCAATGAGAAACCAAGGAAGAGTGAGAGTGGGCGTATCTGATCTTTCTACCGTAATTATACAAATATAAAAGAAAAAAAATAAGTGTGCAAAACTAGTGTGTTGATACCACACTGACACCAGCCAGCCTCAGGACAGCACTGCTAGAGCACCACAACTCAGACTCAAGCACATCACAGCACAGATCAAACAGCAAAATCTCACACACTGGGACACACACACACAAACACAACATAAACTGGAATGCTACAGAACCCTTAACAGACAATACACACTAGCCGAATATTTGACCAAGGTAAGAAACAGCAAAAAGAAACAGACACTGAAGAAGTATAGGCTCAGTGACCACAACCTGGCCATAGAAACTGGGCAACACAGGCAGACCTGGCTGCCCAGAGAGGACAAGCTGTGCTCCCACTGCCAGCGGGGAGAAATTCAGAAATCTAATCCCAGAGTTCCCACACCTGCCAGAATCCCAACGGGTTCCAATCCTACTGGGAGAGGGAGGAGGGAACTCAATTGAACTGGCAGCCCAGTATGTGATCTCCTGTCACAGCCTGAGGAGCAGTGAGTCTGTCTCCCAATAATGCTCCATCTGTCTACAGTATATGTAAATATTTTATGATATGTCTTTGTTGTCTGTAATATGTCTGTAGATTTTATTTTACTTTTATTTTTTATTTTATTCATGTGAATTTCATTATTTTTATTTGCTTTGGCAACACTGATTGTACCCATCGGCCATGCTAATAAAGCACCTTGAATTGAATTGATAGCAAGAAAATGTGAGAGCGAAAGTTTGTCCAGAACGTCCTGAATAACACTGACAATAACTTTTAATTTTGTTTAATTTACATTTTTAATATCAGTGTAACTCTCTCTTCTGCCTGACTGATTTATTACATGATCATTAAATAAAATAAACCATAATACTGTCACAGTGACAAATTGGATGTTGGGCAACATGTTTCAGTGACTATATTGACTTTAGGTTTGTTTACAATGGCCAGTGTCTTTATCAGAGTTGGTTTATTTGTCCTTTCTTCTTTGCTCTCTGAGCTTTCCCTCTAATCAGCATCACATCAGGACTTCCAGGGGCAAACAGTAGGACAGTTGGCAGTCACAAAGATGGTTTGACACACTGTTTGCATAGATGCTCATTAATAACACAGTTCAAAGGAGACATACTGTAGGATTGTGGGACAGGTTTGACTAGGCCTGGGACCGAGAGTGGGCTCCAGAACAGAGGAAGAATGGATAATAATAATTAATAATTTTAGAATAATTGCTTATACTTATATAACATTTTTCTGGACACTCCACTCAAACCACTTTACAGGTAATGGGGACTCCCCTTTACCACCACCAATGTGCAGCACCCACCTGGATGATGCGATGGCAGCCATAGTGTGCCAGACCACTAACCACACATCAGCTATCAGTGGGGAGGAGAGCAGAGTGATAAAGCCAATTCATTAGATGGGGATTATTTAGAGGCCATGATTGATAACGGCCAATGGGAAATTTCAAGTTTCAAGTTCAAGTTTATTGTCATTATACTCATGCACAGGTATATGGTATAACAAAATGCTATTTAGCTACTGTAGCTCTCAGATGTTAAGCAGTGCAAAACACAAAACAAAAAACAACAACAATACAATTGTATAAGAAAAGAAAGACAGAGACAACAGCCAATGTGCAAAACAACAACAGGTAACAGGTAATGTGCAAAACAACATCACTTGTGCAAAATCATACTGTACATCAACAGAATGAAATAAAGGATAGAAAATTACGGGGAGTGAATGTCTTGACATGTGAGGTACTGTAGAGGTAGATTTCAATGTGTGTTTGGGTTTTGGTAAAGAGAGAAGCCACTGTGAGGGTTCCGATCATAGGTGAGAGAGGCTGGGAGTTTAAAAGTTTGATAGTGCTGGGGTAAAAACTGTCTTTGAGTCTGAATGCTCTGGTACCATTTTAAAGATGGTAGAGGGTCAAACAGCCTGTAGCTAATTTGACCAGGATGCCAGGGTAACACCCCTACTCTTTTTGAGAAACAACCTAGGATTTTTAATGACCAGAGAGTCAGAACCTCAGTTTAATATCTCATCTGAACACCCCCAGCTGGTCCCACTAATACCACTTCCAGCAGCAACCTTAGTTTTTCCCAAGAGGTCTCCCATCCAGGTACTGACCAGGCTCATATCTGCTTAGCTTCAATAATTTGCCAGTATTGAGTTACAGGGCGATACGGCTGCTGGCCAATACATGCATTGTAACACCTGGCACTCTTCAGTCACTTCATTAATTAGCCCCCAGTTGTTAGGTCTGCCTGCACCCAAGACATCACAAGTACACTTCCCCTGCTCATTCTGGAGCCCTGAACCATGGCCAGGAAGGTGATTTATAAGCCTCAGTCAGGGGAACTCCTGGGAACAGACTGCACCACTGGATATAGGAGAGGACTCGGACACGAGAGGGAGAGCAGAGAAAGTCTCATGCATAGTCTTCCTACCACCTACTATTACACAATATTGAACTGCAATACTGAATGTAGAAAACAGGGCTGATTGGAGTGTAAGGGACCATGTGTTTCGAAATGGCTGTGACTGAAATGAACATTTTGGACACCAAAGGGACTAGACCAGAGTTTCATATTTTTCTTCACTAGGGCAGAAAGAGGAACAGCGGGTTACCAGACAGAGTTGTTTCTGGAGAATGGCAATGCTGGACTGCTCTCTTGGGATATTGATTTTGGGTAACTGGGGTCAGTTGAGTTTTTGTCCCAAAATGTGTGTCCCTTGTGGATACTTTTTTGTGTGCTGGTTTATGATAATGTAAAATCCTGGGTTCGGTATAATGTTTCAGGCATTCATCTGAAGGACAACAGGGCTTTCACTGGCCGATCATCAAACTTTATTGATAAAAACAAAAAACAAAACTAGCCGACCAAGCCAGAAGAAGAAAAAGAATAAAGAATAACGGACACTGCGCGAGCCTGCATTCTCTCCTCAACCTTCCACACCACATTTTCCCCTGGGTCAGAGATTAAACAAAACTTTACTTGCACCAAACAAATTACCACACACTGAACACTGAACATAACCCAAATACAGCATGTCTCACAATAATATAAAGGTAACTGTTTGTAGCCTGGTAGCAAATAACAACTATAATTATGTGAGAGAACTGTCCTGTCTGGCCTGTGGGAGCACTGGAGGTTCTGTGAGACCCAGGTGGTGTCTCTTAAAGTAAGTGAATTCAATTATTGTACAGAAAATTATTGAATACTTATTATTACATCATTTTAAACGCAATCATTTGTTGCATTTTTACTGCCTCCCAGTAGGATATAAGTAAACACGGTCTCACCATCTCATCAAATCTCATCAAAAGTTTATTTGGTCATTATTTTAAATATTACCACCATTGATACGGTGAATACAGGCTAAATTAATATGCTCACACCTGAAGAAGGCTCCACGGCCGAAACGTTGGATTTTCTTTCTTCTTTTTTTCAGCATTGAATAAATAAATTAATATGTAGCTTAGGTAAACACGTTAACTAACCGCGAAGAAAAAGAAACGTGCGCGGCGAACAGTTGTCTTTTCGCAATACAACTCGGCATAGTTTTCAAATATTACATTCCTATCTAAACGTATCTAATATTTAGAGTAAAACAATATTCAAAGCATTTTAATCATTTATTGTACCTTATTAAACTACATCGGATGTACAGTATTACAAAAAAACTTTGGTGTACCTTATATCTGGTTCAAAATTATTATTGCTTATTGGATACTTCCCTATTTTTGTACCTTGTACTACCTATTTATTCATTACCGTACTGTGCTCTCGAATTAATATAGTTAGATTTCCTAAAACATAACTTAGAAATCTACACATAAAATTGCTGTAAAAAAACATTTCATTGATAATGTGGGATACTAATTTAAGTCCCTTTTGATGGTTTCTCTTATTTGTTGCGAATCTGAGACCGAAACTTACAGTAGATATTTACAGTGAACGGAAACCGGAACGAAATCACTATTTACAGTAAATTTTCTGAATGTCATTCTCTGACACACCAAATTGTTACATAAAAACATTGAACAGCAAGGAATTAAGTTTCGGTTTCTATTTAGGCGAATTTGTCAGCTTCGAGTGGAGAAAACAAAACTTAAATTACTTTTTAAGTATTTCAGACAACACCGTTGCAGTTGCTGTCTGTAAGTAACAGCTATCTGTAAACATGTCTACTGTAGACATATTAAACGACACTGAGTATATTAACTGGCTCAAATTAGGGGTCTGTCTAATGGAGATTAGACCTCTATTATCAGCTCTGATTGAAACTAGACTAGAAGACTTCCACCTAAAACTGAAAGAAGAACGGAATGATAAGAGATGTTCTTCGAGATGTTCTGTTGCAAAGGATCAGAAGGTAAAACTATTTCTCCGAAAGATAACTGGAATCGTTACAGGCACATTCCCTGTGAGCAGCAAAAACCTAAAAGAATCACCTTTCGTGATCTATTTTTTTCTTTTAATATTGTGCCTTAACAATTATGGAACTATGAACTTTGATTTGACTTATGATTGATTAATGATTGAGAGGCATTAAAACAAAACAAGTGCTATTGGTTTCCATACCCATTTGTTGCATTTTAATGTATCAATACATGTATATTTACAACTGGGACAATTAGAAGACTTGTTACAAAGCTAAAGTCTTATTTAGTGTCCACGAACAAGCTTTGTGGCATTTTTCTGCTACTGTATACTGTTTGTTCTATTGTGTCAGGAAGACCTGAAAACGAGAGAATCAGACACCAAACAAAGAAAAAACACACCATATTCTACAAAAAGATTGTTATATACATATCTCAAGTAAACGTATTTCTGTGATACTCAATCCCACTTTTGTCACACTGTGGCATTCATGTTACTCTTGGAAAGGTAACATACATACTAGTACAAACGCAATTTCATGGGTGTGTCATCCCTATTACTCCTTTCTGCCAGCTTGCGTGGCTGCTTTTCCTCAGCAATAGTCTTAAATCAGGCAGCTGCATATTCCTTTATGAGACAACTTTGACTGATGTATGTCTTATTATTCAAGAAGAAACAGAGACAATTGTACTAGCAGTTAAGACATACTGTATACAGTACACATAATCATTAGCCAGGCCATTACTGGGTACAGTCCACCTCAAGAGTACCACAGACATTTCATTCAGCTTTAGTTATCCGACTTTTTCTAACAAATGACTTGGTTTCCTCTAGTGTCCTGAGGACCGTTTTCTTCATGGTAATTTCTTCATTCTTTCAATCCATTCCTGTATTTCTTACATTCCACAATGATCTCTTCTTCTAGCATGTCACCCATGTACCTCACTATTAATATACAGTGTGATACCTGCAGTATGCTACAGGTATATTATTATTAATAATGAGTTATTGTTCTATTTTATTACAGCTTACACATCTATGTGAGATATGCAGAGAGTGGTCTACAGTGATCAAAAGTTACCACAAAAAGCCAAAGAGCTACATCTATTGGAATAACTGTAAGCCTTTCCGCTGGTGTGATGATGCCTTGGAGGTTGCCAAGGTGAGTTTCTATCCATCCTAACTGCTTCATCCAGTTCAGGGTCACTGGGCTGCCGGAGCCCTGGCTGGAGGCAGGGTACATCCTGGACAGGACGCCAGTCCATCACAGTTGAAAGCAATTTTATAATAATAATTTGATTAATGCTAGATATAAAGTTATTTGTCTTTGAACATCTACTTTTGTTATGCTTAAGAATATGCTATATTTAGTTTGCTTCACTGCTTTTCAGTGTGCAATTTCTTTTAAGAAACCATTGCACATTGAATTATCAAAAGAACACCTCCTGTATCATAACCTAAGTACTGCATATTTAAGTTGTATTAAATAGGTCAAGGCAGTACAGTATAATAAATACACGTGGTGCGCAATTAACTGAGTATCATTGGGGCTGGTAGGTTTTAGTCTGACAGTCGCTTAGTAAGAAACAATGAGACCAGCCACAAATAAGAACTTGTTTTATATTGTGGTATCCCGAGGGGTACAGTTCTGGTAAAGTGCTTTTGCGGTGTTGTAAATTATGTGTGTCTTAGAGGAGGATCATGTTCTAGTACTAGGGTACAATACTTGAGTGTGATGTTGCTGGCTGATGAGGTTACTTAAAACTGTGAGTCTTATGGCACCAGCTCTTACCGTGTAAAGCCAGTTCCTACTGGATGCTGCTTCTGGTAGGAACAGAACAAGAGAGAGGACCTTACTGCAGTAGCATGTACTGGTTACCACTGTTATACTGTGCTGGTTTCACTGCCTAGATACAGTAGGTGTCAACAAGCAATAGACAGTAAGGTGCTGTGATCTATTATCTTACTATACTGCATTGCCTGGTATACTATGTGTCTTAAGAAAGCAAGTACTGTGCTCAAAGAGTACGAAAGCTATCAATGTCTAAATACTAGAAGATATTTAATGTATTTCAGATTTTATATACTCAACAGATGAAACACAATCCATGCCTTCAATGAAATTAAAATATATTATACTGTATACAATAAAATATATATTTTCCCCTAGGCATACATGCCCAGTCGGCAGGAAGATAATAACCAAATGTCAGATTTTGATATCGCTGCACTTCTGGTTCTGATGAAGCAGTGTACACATTTTGAAAAATTAGTTCCTGAATCAGTCCTTGACAAGGTAAAGAATACTGCATGGAGATTATATTTTTAGTCTTTCTTTCTTCCAGCAAAATTATAATTAAACTATGAACAGCTAAGTAACACCAGGAGTGGAAATACTGAGCTTTGCTGTGTTGGCAAGATATCAGATGTTAGTGATATAACAATGTTTTATATTCAGCTGCACACATACAGCAAATATTGGTACTGAGTAACTTAACCAAGGTAACACATACATTTATGAAACAGAAAATCTTGATTTTTGATATTTATTATGGATATTTAAACAAATCACATCCAATACTTTTTTGGAAATAGTAAAGTCAGAGTCACTGGTTTGTGACAGTGTGGAACAGATAACAGGGACTCTGTTGTTATTATTACAACAAATGAACAAGGTTAATTTTACACTGAAAAACAGAAAGAAGAAACATAATGTCTTGGCTGTTGAACCTTCTTCAGGTGTCTGGTCAAAGGGAATGGTAACAATAAGATCAGCTTTGGTAGAGGGAGTAGATGATTTCTTGGGTTTATATTGTAGTTGAAAGTTTTGATTTCTGTTGTTGTCTGCAATGAGGAACTGGTAGAACTTGAGGGTTCTGATAAAGCAGGTAATAAGATGAATATGTTGTGGAGCTGCTTGTTGCAAAAAGTTATTTGCCTCTCCTATGTCAGTGTAAGGGTGGATCTGCTTTTTTAAGGGAAAGTTTAACAGAAAGCATTAGTTTTCTGAACAATTGTTGGAGAGATTTTTGAGTCTTGATCTCGGAAGTATCAGAATCAAAGGAAATGTGCTGAATTTCAGATGAAATCCTTTCAGGATGCCTTTGTTGTAAAAATGTCTGTAGAAGAATAGAAGGTGTTTGGAAAATCTCCTCTTAGAAAAAACAGATGTGAAGAGACATGCTGGTTTAATAAATGAGTAGGATAAGGTGCCCATGAAGGAAGAGAGATTTAATAGAAGGTATTAGAAGTTGCAACATCTTAAATAAATAATGATACATGCAAGTATTTACCTGCATTGCATCAGAGCTAAGGAATTATGCTACTTGTAATATAAAGATGTTTGAGTGGGAAGTTGTGTTAGCATACTTCTGTTTCAAAGAAACAAGCAAAGGTTAAATCCACACTAAAAAATAGAAAGGAGAAACACAACATTTTGTGTTTTGGCAGAAGACACCTAAAGAAAACAGCTGAGACATCGTGTTCCTTGTGGAACTGCTCCTTCATGGCCAATGATAGTTACAATAGGTGTCAGCTTTGTGATAGGTTCAGGGAAGTACCATCTTGTATTTCAGATGGTTTTCCCAGGTTCCACTCTATCACTCTGTCTATATCAACAGGCAACATTGCATTACAGAGGTGCAGCTCCATAAAGCCTATAGAGATATCAAGCCTGTATGACAGTTGCGATTTGGATAATAAAGTATTATACTAATAATACTTCCCTTGCCTATTTCAGTTTTTAAGTATTCACAATTCAAATTCAATTTCAGTTTTCAGTTTTAGAAATATTTGTATTTGCAAGTTCTTACGGTAAAAGGTGATTCATTCTTACACAGAGAAGTTCATTGCAGAAAATTTAAAATTCCTGATTAAAGAATAATTTGAGCTAATTTTACGTTACACACACAATTATTTTTATCATATAATTTAATTACACTTTGATATGTTATTTTTAATTAAATTTACCCTTTTAAATGAAGTATTGAATACATGTTTAATTTCAATGTTTCTCATGTTCTAAATAATGTATTATACTCACTGGACTGGACACTACTCTAAGAGTAAGTATAGACTGATATGGTTTTGATTTTCTTTTAAGATTCAGGACATAAGAAACACACTAATGCATTCACCAGACATGAAGATTTCCTCCACAGACGGTGAAGGTTTCTTCAAAGATATATTTATGTTTTTTGAAGCAATGAAGAGTACAGACCCTCTACTAGAAGAGACAGTGTGTGAAGTGGAAAACAACACCCATAAGGTATTATTATTGTTGCAAAGAGTAACAAAAAATCATTATTAGCTACCAGAAGATCATCATTTAACTACTTGCAACTAGAGCAAGTGATTGCATTACTTTTATCCTGGAGTCCTTGCATTGGCTTTCCATCATGTTTTGTGTCAACTTCAAAGTCCTCATGTTCGCCTATAAGGCTCTGAATGGCTTGGTACCTCATTACATGTAACATAACTTACCATCGCCCTACGCCCCACCTCACAACCTTCGTTTGTCTAATTCTGGTCCCTCAAGCCCGACATAAAATAAACATAAGTCTACATAATATAAATGACATAATATGTGCCGCAAAGATCTGAAATTCTATCCCTAAGGATATAAGAGAATCACCCTCCCTGAGTGTTTTCAAATCCAGAATCAAAACCTCCTTCTGTAGAAGGGCTTTTATTTAACTGGTTCTGTGTCTGCCCTTTTGTTTTCCAACTGTATTCCAAACCCAACAGTGGTATTCTGCTGTCTCCTCCCGTGTATTTTTTATAAAGTGCTTTGAGAAGCCACTTTTAAAGGTGCAAAATAAAACAACAATTCTTATCATTAATATTTCAGAGATACTGTTAAATATTTGTCATTCTATTAGATTTGCAGATCTCCTCTTAATATCAGTCTTCGGGAAGATCTTAAAAACAGAGAGATCGCTGTCTTTAAGGAAAACATACTAGCTCTTCACACAGGGGCTGACAAAGACTCTTTTCAGGAAGTAAGTATATTGTTTGCTCTTTTACTGATACATGAACAGGTTGAACAGGCTTCCTGGAGGAAGTGCTGTTCTGCTGTTTTAACTTCAGTTTCATAATTTAAAACACAAAGGCTGTACTGTGGAACCAGTTGTTTTAAAATCCAAAATTTGTTGAGAATGTATTAAATGTGGAAAGGATGGGTTCAGTGATAGCACATTAAGAGATAAATGAGTTAAATGAGAAATAATGTGATTTTATGTAAAAACAACTAATTCATTGGTAATGGAGTGCTAGATCTTGCAGTTTTCAGACATACTGTATTTGGATTATTTTATAATTACAAGCAAATTGGATTTTCTCAGTTTTAATATCATTTCTATCTGTAGATGTACTGTATAGTACTTGTTATTTCATCCGGTACACCATTGACGTAACTGTTTAGAATTTATAGCCTAGAAAGATAATACTATCAACTTTGTTTTAAAAATGTAAATGTCATGTTCATTAAGGTCAGTTCAGTCTTTGGAGTTGTTTTTGTGTCTTCAACACAACACAAACACCATCTGAAAAATTTTGAAAACCATACTGTCTAACATATTTAAACAAATCATCTTTCACTCTTTGTACAATAGTGGAAAATATGAAAAAATCAAAAGTGAAGAGATTTATGTTTCTAAAATGTAAAAACTGGTTTCTATATGCTTTGTAGTTGGCCTCTGAATCAGAAGTGTCCATTTTGTCTCCAAAGGCAAATATCAACATTGGTTTTGGAGATATTTGTTAAAGTTTTGTATATTTGTAGCTTTGTAGATCTCTTAATCTCCAGCTTCTCAAAAGCAAAGTTTCAACTTGTCCAATTGAGCAAATACTGTAATTAGTTCAATTATGTACTGTAGTAGTGTCATTACGGATTCAGCTGGAAGGAAAACCAAAAACCTTCTGGCCTTCCAGGAGATCTCTGCACTTAATTAATAACTTGTATTCATATTTTAACAGCAGATGTCTCTATTCTGGTATTTCATCAAAATAATAAAGTATAGACAGATGCAGAACAGCATGTGACAATAATTTAAAGAAAAGAAATACAGTATTAAGTCATTGAAAAGTTTCCATTCTTTTGTAGGTCAATCTCATCCTGCTGAGACGTCAAGAGTGGTGCATCCAGAATGGCAATCCCCAGGGGTTAGCTGAACTTTTAAACAAAGTTCGTGATGAGCTAAAAAAGGACTTTACAGAAATTAAACAGAAAGTGGACTGCATAGACCATAAACTTCAGAACATAGATGAAAGGGTTGCACAGCTGGAAGGTGAGAACTGGTCCTTTGTTTGAGCTTACTGAATTTGATACTGTAATATGCACAATTTTGAAACACTTATTAAAACATTTATTTCTGACAAATAGTACATAAAGCAAAACATAACGAGATTTGCAACTTTCTAATATTTTTGTTTTATGGAGGTAATAATTTTTTGTTTAAAGCTTTCCCTCAATTCACAGGAATTGTTTTAATATTGTTACAAATAGATGGTAAGAAAATAGAAAATTGAGCAGGAAAATCAATAATTAAAATAAATCATCTTAACCCCTGAAATTGTAAAAGATATGACAAAAATATACCCAAGCAGTTAGTATAGTAAGCACCATCTGAGTACTTTGTTTGTTTGGTTAAAGAGTAATGAATCAGAGGCAAACCTTTGATAAATAAATATTTATTGGTAATGACAATAACCCAAACTAAACAAAACACAACACAATATACAAAATTTAAGTTACTTTATTTACAGACAAGGCATCTTAGAAGCCCACATCCTAACCAACCACCACGTTCTTATTTCTCCAAAAACTAACAGAGGACATAGAACAACATTTAAACTACGCCCATCCCACTTGTCCTTATCCAACTAATTATATATATGCTTGTTATTTTTTTTTAACTGAAGCAAGTGGAGGTCTCTAACACAGACAATACAAGACTCACAATATTCCAAAATGGCAAAACATATCTATGTGTAAAGATGTACTGTATGCATCAGTTTTGTCTTTATTTGTTATTGTCTGCCTTCCTCTTTTATTCACAATTGCTGGTAATAAATCATGTGCTGACGATATATGGGTATGGGTCTTGGGATTCAGGTGAGTATATCTATTTCCTTGGTCTTGTGACTCAGTCATCACAGAACCATTAGATGTTTTATTCACTATGTTTGAATGAACATACCATTTTATCTATTCTTCTGTAAAGTACTGTATATGTTATTAAAATTGGATTAGAACTCAATCTTCTTAGTCTTCGTTTGTCTTTTCCATTATTTCTTAAGTAAGATTGAGCCCAAAAATGTTGAGTAAAAATTCTTTCTAGCCCCTTGTGACCATCAGTGGCAGAACAAAGCTAAAACAGCAAGAAATTTCAAAACTTCCTTTGCTCTCTCTGACCAATAAGGCTGTCAAGAGCAGTTTATGAATCAGAACATATTCAGAAACCGCAGACAAGTGTCACTCGCACACTATCAATGTTTGTGCTGATTCCCTTCCTAAACTGGGTCAGTGTGATGTGTGGAAGCTTGTCATCCAACAGCTTACCTATAAGGATCATTTGTAAGCTCTGTGATATTTACTATAATTTAAAATACACTCCTGTTTTTTTTTTTGCCTTGGGTGGTTTTCCATGCATTACTTTGATTTAAAAATAGAGCTCCTAATTGTGCAAACACAAGGTAACTAACTGTTCACATTTGACTTGTATGTATTACTTTCACTTCTATAAAGGCTTTGTAACTGTAAATACAGATAAAACAGGAGGTCCTATAGAAACGTGTTTAATTGTTGCCATATCATTAATTGCTGAAGTGTTGTGAATAATCAACTTCATTAACCAATATCTATTTCACTCCTCATTCTGTTCTCCATGTATTCCAGATCCACAAAATCCAAAAAAGCTGGTCATGTATAAGAATGATCTTATTTCACTAGCACAGAAGAAAAGATGGGAAACACCATTATTTTCAGAGGATATCAAAAATTATGGTAAGAGTCTATTTAAGCATTAATACTTGAATACTTTGCATCCATAATTTGCTGTGATATAAATTTCTATACCATCTTTAAAAATGCAACATATCTGGTACATACTGTAGTGTATTGAGATGTGAATTGTGATGTGAACTTGAAATATTAATAAGTGAATTGAGTACACTCAAAGGCTTCAAAGGATTGTCTCCAAAATGTACTTGAATTCCTATACTGACCTGACAGTGGCATGCCACATTTCGTTAGCATTATGCTGATGAGAAAAATCAGAGAGAATCAGGAAGCAAAAAGTTAACAGAAAGGAGTTTTCTGTATTTGTTAAAGGACAATTTGTATAATGTACTGAGATACTCAGGGACATTAACAGGTAACATATGTATCTTCTGGGAGCTTAGATTATAATTTTATATACTTTTCCCAGCATAGTTTTTTGTACATCTGCTTGTTATTGCATGATCTTATGAACATGACTTCCAACAAAGGATGGTTCAGGAGAAGTACCTTAAACAGAAATTAAGATTTTCTATTTCTCTGCTGAATCACACCAGAAAATGGTTGCCAACATGTTTGATCTGGGACAACAAATCTACTTGCACTTGTATAGAAAAAGAAAGTATTTGTATGCTTCCCAAGATTCCCAGAATGAAACAAATTTTAGAAGTTTCCTTTTTTTCTAAAATCCTCGATTAGTCCAAGCACAGGAAACGGTATGATCAGTCCAAAACACTGACAAAGCAGCAGTTCCCAGACCTGGTCCTGTCACACACCTGTCAGTTCTTATTCCTGCCATGTTGTCAGTTTCAGACAGTTTTTTTTTAAACCTACTAACTATTGTATTTTCTAATTAGAATCAAATCCCAAACTCTTGAGTCGAAAAAAAATATTGCAAATGTTACAATCAAGCGGCTAGTTAATTCAATTAAGGCTTCAATTAGGTAACTAAACTCTGCTGGAATGAAGACCTGCAGGACCAGGATTGGGAGCCCCTGATTTAAAGTGGAGATGCTGCAGTTAATGGAAATATTTACATATTAATCAGCTACTTCTGCTATTAACCCTGTGCTTGGATTTTATGTACAGGTTATGTTGGAAAGGTCAGAGTGAATGGAGTTGAATATAAGGGCGAGACTGTTTATCCATCAAAGGTGGACGCTCATCAAGAAGTGTCAAAAATAGCTCTTGAAGAATTGAAAAATGAATTAGAAAAACAAGAAAGATCTGTAATTCCCCATCCAAGACCTATGCTGAATCTACCCTCAGATGATAAAGGTACAGTTGAATGCATTACTAGATAACCGCATACAGTATCAATCGCAGCAGAAAAATCATTGCTGAAAAAAAGATAAGAATAGCAAATGTCAAAGGCAATTTAGTTGCAGAAGTAGCTATTTTTGCTTGAAATGTATTTTGGATTTCTACAGCTAGTGCAATAAATCCCAAATCACATTTGAACACACAATATTTATTGCTTTTCATGGGTATATGTATTATGACAGCCCATTAGCCATGTCAGAAGATCTTTAAAATAGGTAGGTCCTGGCCAACAGTCACACCAAACAGCTGTAAGTTTCAAAATATCCCTTAATTGAACAGGAAATATACACCACAACCAAACAGAAAAACAAAAGCCTGAGTTCCTTTTCCAGCTATTGACTAAAGTCTTCTTGAAGTCTCTCGCTGTCAAAGCTGACTTTTTTCTGTTTCCTGACTCAAAAAAGTCAAAATTCTTCCAAAAAAAGTCTCAGTGGCTCAATGATGAGTGACTCTGAGAGTCCTCACCATTTAAGCATTTCAAACCTGGTCCACAAAACTCACTAGTTCCTCCAGCCCATGGTCAGTCCTTCTCCTTCCTGTGAATAGTGCACAGGGAGTTTCTACCGTCTCACTTTCACCGACTCACACCAAGCCTCCGCTTCCCACTTTTAATCAGTCACCTGACCTGTGGTCTTCCTAAGTGGTCATGTGACTGAGAGCAGAAGTTCATTCCTCCAGAGGTATCTGTGGAATGTGCTCCTGACAGGGCTGTGCTCCCACTATATCCTGTATTTAAATGTGTGTGTAGTTCTAAAATATTGGAAATGGAAAAATTACATTATGACAGGTGTTTTTAAAATGTCTCCAGATGGAAAGAGATTCTCCTCAGAAGTGACTTGTGAGCTGAAGGGAACTTTTGTAAAATCTTCAGGGAGTACAGAGGAAGAAGCTATCCAATCATCTTACAGAAGAATTGGTTTGGCTCTCGGATTTTTAAATCCCAACTCAGGTATGTGCATTATAAGAGGACCCCCCCTTTTCAGTGCTCAAAGTTCCTTTGTATTCCCTTGTAATCAACTTTTATGTATTTTAATCTGTTTTCTGCAGGCTAAGCCACATTAATTTATTTCAGTTTTAAAAGAAAACTACAGCACTCTCGTGTATACCAAATTTTCATTTTTTAGATGTCTCTCAAGCTAAAAATATTGTTCAAGAAACTTCTAGATCAGATCTGGTGATTTCAGAAGACTCTACAAAGGAAGGAGATGTATATACCTGCAAACTAAAACTTAATGGAAATTGTCAATTCAAAGGGCAAGGTATTGTTTTTGACTTTTAATGTCTGAAAAGATTGTTATATCATTTATATCATGTAACTCTATGGCTCAAGTGAAGTGCACTGAACTTATGTATTTTTTTATCTAATATTCAATTGAATATTATGATGTATGGTTTATACTTTACATGTGTAAAGTATGTGTGCTCCATGTATGTGTGCTACATATTACACATGGAGTGATGGTGATCTGGTGTCATACTTAACTATATCTGTTTTTTATACTTTTATACACATTTTTGTTTTTATTATGTACTGTGCATCAGAATTGAATTTGCAGTGACTTTGCAATTAAAGATGGGACTTTAGGGACATTGCTTTATTTCATTGATTAATTAAATGCCCTAAAATCTATATTCCAAATGGACTGTGGGTATTTTACAAATGTTATTCCAAATTAAAAATGTTAACAAATGAAAACATAGCTGACACACTTTTGCATAACATTTTCACAGGGGATGATAAAAAGCAAGCGGAGAAAAATGCAGCAAAGAAAGCATTCATGGCTTTGGTTGCTATGAATCAAGTTCAAGAAGAGCAGTTGGATTTAACTGAAGACTCAAAATTAGACTATAAAGGAAAACTTCAGTCTTTCTTCCAAAAAAAAAAGCTTCCTTTGCCGAGCTATGACACCAAGGAGTCAGGTATGTTATTTGCAAAATGACAAGACAATAAGGCCTTAAAATTTCCTGCTTTTCTATTGTCTTATTTTAATATAGAGAACAGACCTTCATGCCAATGCTAATTACAAAATCACTTTCACTTTTAAAAAAACACCACATTTTAAATATCCGTTATAGCATTTTGATTATAAAGGTGAACTGGTTTGTTAGTTTTCTTCTATATACTGTAAATTACAGCATTATCAATTCTGTATATTATAAAAACATTGAACTGAGATTTTTTTAACACAATGCACAATTGTATTATGAGTAAAACAAGTAGGTAGCTGTATCAGCATGTGTAGGCTGCAAAGGAACAAGTAAAGGTTTATTCCATGCTGAAAGAGAAGAAAGGGAACACAACATTTTCTGACACAATAAAGTTTCACAAAACGTTGTGTTTCCTTTCTTCTCTTTTCAGCATGGAATAAACCTTTTACTCGTTCAGTTGTATTATATGAGCACAATTGGTTCCAAAATTTCCAAAAGGTGGAATCTTGTAATCTTGTTCTCGGTAAAATCTCGTTCAAATTGTAAAAATACCTAATTCCCATTAAAATATCTGTAAAACTCCAATTCATTCCAAGTGCTCATAACTGGACTTAAACCAGTTAAGTTTAGGTACTTTTCTAGTGTAATATTCTGCATTACTAGCTTTTTACTTTTTTATGAAAGCTGTAAAAATACTTCAAAAAGTAATATGAAAAAGGGTTGGGAAATAAAATTTGCAATATAGTACACAAGACCAAGAACTAATCAAGTGTTATTACTAAACAAATGTTTATTATGTTAGTTAATGAATGTTTTGCAGAATAAAACCCATAATTGTAAAAATAAGAACATCAAGCTGTTGGGTGTTTCATATTGCACACTCTAAAAATGAAAACATTTAATTGTACAAAATATAAAAAATGGGGAGCTTGGTTTTTGTGCAGGCAGAGTGGGGATTAACAGGATGGAGAAGGCTGTTCAAGTTCACTCACGAAGGCTTATTCTTATTACCCTTTTTATTTACAGGGGGCATGCTAGTCACTGGCGAGCAGTAGCTAAGGGCTTGAGGGAGAGAAGGAGAGAGGGTGAAAGGAGTATTTATCTCAATTTTTATAAAGGAGGAGGAAAAAGGTGAGGCTTAAGAGGAAAAGGCAGAAGTTGCTAGATTAGTCTACTCTGGAGGGTGCAGAATGCCACAATATTAATTTGACAAATTATGCATTCAAAATATTATTCTTCCCTCTAATACCCCTAGTAATACTGGCCTTAGTCTTGGTAAGACAGTTACTGTAGGGCAACAGCTGAATGGAATAAAAAATAAAAAATGGACGAACACGCTACACTTTTGGAGCTTGTATTCATTGGGAAAGTTCACACATGCAACAAAAATAGGTTTGTGTAAACTCAATAAGTAAAGCGCTTGTTTAATGAGGAGTGAGAGTATTGAAAACAGAAGAACTCAGGTACTTTTCTAATCTCTGAACAGGCAGCAGGGCAGCAGGGATCAGCACAGAGAATGAAACAAACCTTCCCAATCATTCTGCAGAAAACATAGGTAGGCCTATTGATATTGCCTTATTACTTCTTAATACACAAAGCTCTCAACACCTGATAAGTGTATGTTCTCAGATTCTCTCACGTTAACTTGGATATGCCATGGTGATAATTCTAATGGTAAAATCAGAGTGGGATTTAGTAAAGTCATAGCAAAGCATAGGCAGGAATGGTGAAACATGCTACAAATTATAGAACCCAAGGCAGAGCAAAGTACATCCAGCATGAGCATGGTCAAACTATGAGGAAAATAGAGCTAATACACTAGACAATTGTAACTGTAAAGTCATGGGTTCAAATTCTGAATTAGATGCTCTTGTACTGTTGAGCAAAACGCTTCACCTGAATTGTTCTAGTAAAATATCCAGCTGCTGAAATGTCAGCTAAATATATTAGTTTTCACAATTTTCAAAGAAGTCACAAAATACATTTCATTTAGTATTTTGTCAGTATATACTATACTGTGCTAAACTGACTAAATGGATTCAGAGCTAGGCTTTGGTTTATAGTTTGAATAGTTATATACAGTATTAACTATGACCATATGCCCTCTATACTTACCATTTGCCTTAATCCAACTCTTTCTTTTAAACTATTTTAAATCAGGGAAATCCTTTATTGCTTCTGTCACTGTGAGAATGAGGGATGTTAGAATTAGCACTGATAACAGCTTCACCATTGAGGAAGAGGCAAAACAGTCAGCCTTCACGAAACTTGGATTTGTACTTGGTGCTAACGAATCAGGTAAAGTTGATTTGATTATCTCTCCAGACGTTACGTCCTCGTTTGTCTTTTTTCAACAGTCCAACAAAATGAATTATCAGTCAGTAATGAAAAATTTGGATTGATGTGAATATCAAAAACTTAATTTGATTCAATTTAGCTTCAAAAGAAAAGTTACATTTAGTTAAACAACTCAAGGTCAACATATGACTGTAACTTGTAGCTCTTACAGAATAATTCAAAAACATTTCATCATCCTATGGTTGAGACATAGGTCTGCTTCATTATACAGAAATTCTTTGTGAAAGGATTGTGTCACTTTTGAAGAGAAACTGTCATCCTTAAATTTTGTAAACAAGTTTCCAGTTTAGAACAGATAAGTATTGTGGTGTTTGGACAAAATGATACAGAACTTCACTAAAACCAGCTAAAAATCTTTTTTCAGTTACAGATATTATATAGGCTAATAGCTCAAACATTTCTTGAATGACAACATATTTTATCTTTCTTTAGAGGAAAATGCTGAGAGGTTCGTCCAAGAGTATTTCTCCAAATCAAAAGAAAATAAAATTCAAATTGGGTACGAACATGTCCAGAACACTCTTGCTTGTGTGTTGACCTTTACAGTCCAGTGCACCTTCACGGGTCAGGGTAAGAGATTTATAGTCCTTTTATTTAGCTCTGCAGTTATTGCTGTGCTTTTGAACATGCTTCTACCATGCTGACACTCATCAAATTCACAATGTGCTGAAAGGATAAAAATTCCCAGTGGATTTAATTGAATTTAATCCAGGGATATTATGTTTTTTGAATTTCTTGCAACATTAAAGAACAAAAACAGGTGTACTAGTGAAAATATGACCAATAATTAAACTTTTTAAGTACTCTGTTTTTCTGTGCAACTAGTGTGACATGAGTAACATCTATATATATTTTTTTCTAACGCGCTTTATCCAGTACAGGGCTGCAGGGGGATTCAAAGCCTAACCCAACAAGCAACAGGCACAAGGATGGTACAACAGTCTATTGCAAAGCACACACAGGCATACAGTCACGCCAGGGCCAATTTATACAGAATAGAGTTCACCTACCAGCATGTGTCTGGACTGTGGGAGGGCATTTGATCACCCAGAGGAAACCCATGCAAACATGGGGAGAAATTACAAACTCCACACTGTTATGAAGTGTTTATCAGGACCCTATGTAGACGATAGAATCCGGAAGGGAGTACAACAAACAAGGGGAGGAGATGGTGAGGAACTGGGCAGGTTGACGAACAGGGGGGCGTGACGACAGTGCACTGGTGCTCAGGGGGGCATGGTCCAGGCGAACTAGTTCAAAACAATCCCAAAGGGGAAACCAGGAAGCAGTCCAAAAGTCTAGTACCGGGTGATGCATCCAAGAAAAAACAAATGAGGTTAAAAACCGGAACGGGATTCGGTGCAGGGACGGGGAATAAAAACGGGGGTGACGAGGCCAGGCACTCTGAGCCCCGCACTCAGCTGGGTCAGGACGCCGATAGGAGGCCTATGCCCTCAGCCGCGGGCGTAGGGTGACTTAGTGGTACAGTAGGCGGGCCTCCGGGCATCCGTCTTCCAATGCAGAGCCCAGAATAGAGTGAGCGTCTGGCTTATAAGGAGGGGCAGGATTGGAGGCAGGTGGACATGATCAAGTAAAATAAGAAAGAACCGTACCGCCCTTAAGAGGAGGGATTACAAACGTGACACACACAGATAGGACCAAAGCACCAATACTAATCCTCTCTGCTGTTCTTTTTTCTCTTTACCATATCACTCACTTCCTGCTTCTTCATGCAATTTCCATCTTATCTTCGGGACTACATTTTCTATGTCCTATTTACCCATAAAGGCTGACTTAATAATTTAACTACAATAGTTTGGCCACTGTGGTCTTTAGTGCCTTAAGGGACAAGATATGGTCACTATTATGCAAATGCTCCACAAGAAAGCCCATTGTTTTACATTTAAAGAATGGGGTACTATTATACACTTGTATACTGTGGAATTTAAACATTAAAAAACCTCCACACAACATTGTTTATCTATTTACTGATTAAGAATTGTAGCACACTCATTTTGATTTAATAGTATGTGTATAATCTTCTTTACTTTTCCAGATCATGCATCCTCTAGAAAATCAGCCCACGAAAATGCTGCTAAAGAAGGGCTTCGAAGACTTGCCCCTGTCAGTGAGTTTCACACCGGTACCAGTTTTGAACCTATGGTGAACTACAGGAACAGATTACAAGAACTTTTTCAGAAGGCTAACCAAGAGTTGCCTACATATGAAATTATTCACAATAATGCAGGTAATTTGTTGATTCTTATTTTTTGTAATTGAATGAAATCGTCATGTAAAGTAAATGTACCCTATTTTGAATTCAGTTTCTTGCTCCTCTGTTTTCATGCTATAGGGAATCAAGACAGTGCTATGACAGTTACCAAGAATCTGAAAAGTGAATGTGATAGATTGGCTCTTTTGACAGGTCATATTGGCTATCCATGTACAGTTTACCTCAAATTGTTTAGGTCAGGTTTTTTGTATATTAATTGAAGTGAATTGAAGATTTCTAAGACAAAATCCTGATCTCTTCTTACACAGAATAAGCTGTATTGAAAATAGTAAGTTTTGTATACTGTAGTTTAAGTATAGTTGTAGAAAATGCTATTTGAGGCTTTGAGTGTGTTTCTGATTATCGTAATATTTCTATAAGTATATATTAATCATTGTTTGCCAGACTATGTTTTTATTGCATAAGGTTACCAGTAATACAGTAAGTGAACAATAATACGTTAAACACATTTATATCAATTAAAACATTGTTTTAATTTTTATATAAAATAGCTTTGGATGTATTTTCTCATACATTTACTTAATTCAATAATTATTTATTCATTTATTATTTTAATATCTTGTTAATTATACATGTTGATTGCAAATTGAAGGGAATTGTTTTTCTGCAGTTAGGTAAATATGAAATTTAAGCTTCACTTTAGCAGAGTAAGTTAAGTTAACCCTTGATGTAAGTGATGTAAGTTAACCCTTTGATACCTGACCCATCGTTCACCACAGCGCACAGTCGTGTTTTAAGTATTTTCTATGTTTTATATTTGTATTTTTTATATTTAATAATGTAGTAGAGGAGTTCAGGTCTACTGTCACCATATACATAAAAGAACTTGATTTCCCAGAGGAGTATGACAGTGAACACAAAGCTGTTGAAGAAGCTTGCAAAAAACTGGATTTAGTCCTGAATTCAGCAATGGATAGATCACGTAAGTGTTTTTATTTTATTAAGAAGGTATTGTTAAGCAATATGCATCATGAAGAGGGAATAATTTAATCACTTACCTAAATTAATTACATATTTTTTAGTGTTTATAATTATGTCATACAAAGTAGTTTATCCGTGTTTATAATTTTGTCCCACAAAGATTAGTCGATCATTTTTAACTCTAAATTCTTTTTTATGGCTCTGATCACATCTTAAATTTTGCTTTAGACATGCTGAAAATGTACTGAAGCAAGTTTGTTATATATCTGCACTGTAGATAACAATGTACTGTAGCGGCTCTCGAAGAAAGTCTGAGTAGTTTCAGGCTGGGTTGTGAAATGTCCATTATTATTTAGTTCCTCATTCTTCTCTTCATGCTTTAGCAACTGTGGCTATGTGGCAGCATAAACCACTTTTCTGATTGAATCTTTGAAAGTTTTTTGTTGTAGGAAACTTCTATATTTTATAGAAATATAGAATATCTTCTATATTTTTCAACCCCCCAGAATGCTCTCAATTTATGAAGCTATATCAGTCATGCTTCACTGTGAATTGTTGATTGGTTTTCCCACATACAGTCCATTATTTGCCCAATAGTAAAATCTTGTCCTGTCAAATGCTTCGCTCTTCATTACTTGCTTTTCCTGATGCCTAGTTGTTGGTCAACAAAAATATCTTACATTTGAGGATGGGACACCAGTCCATTCACAGGGCAAACACAAACACAGACATGCATACGCTCAGATCTAGTGCCAATTTCCCAATTAACCTACCGGTATATTTTTAGACTATGGGAGAAAATTGGAGCCCCCAGAGGAAACCTTCATGAATATGGGGAGAACATATTAAACCCCATGTACATAACACTCTAGGTCCTGAACGAATCTCAGGATCCCAGCACTGCAAGGCAGCCACGTTAACCACTCCGCCACTATGCTGCCCAAGGTCCTATTTAAGATCTGTTCTTTGGAAGTGTAATGGAACCCTCTGGAGCTACACAGAGACCACCACAGGTTTCCTGTTTTCCTAGGATATACACATGGCAGACACATGGAGTTAACACATGGCAGACATTCAGGAGTAGCATGCATCATTGTGGTTAAGGCCTGAGAGCACTGACAATGTCCATTATTAAGACATTTAAGTCTACTGTGCATAGTGGGTGGCAACCCTGCCAGGAAGAGGATGTATGTTTTGTGAGGCAAGTAGTTCATGAGGTAACCCTTATTCCAAAGGTAAGAGCTGATGATCTTCAACACAAGCTGGCATCTTCAGGATACATAATGTATAAAACATCACCTGCAAGAATCAGACATGTTGAATGTTTCTTGGAACAAACCTCTTTTGAGCATGAAGTACAAAATGTGTTGACTTTCTACGTCTAATGACAACTGGAATCAACCTCCTTTTTGTTCATGCATCTCAGAAATATGATTGGTATTTAAAGGTCCTAGAGACCTTGTTAGGAGAGGGGGAATCATGAACATTTACACTGACATTTTGGTCAGACACTTGGTTCCCTCATTCAAGAAGCCAGGCCAATAATGGACATTCCAGCATTACAATGATCCAAATAATTAATCCAGATTGACAAAATTTACCCAACTATGCATTAAATGTTCTCAACTGGGCATCTCCAGACCTCAGTAAAACTGAACATTGGTGGTGTGAACTCAAGAAAGCAATTTACACATGGAAGCCAAACATTTTCAAAATCTTAGAGAAAATCATGGATAAACTGTTTAAGATCACTCCTCAGAACTTCACAGCGTACTAAAGGAGCTGTCTTGACAGTGTAATTCCTGGCATAGGAGAGTTTACAAAGTAATAAATACAAGGGTGTGAATAACTGTGATTTTCATATTTTTTTAAACTTTAATGACTTATGACAAATATGACTTTTGTTCTATTTAATGCTGATGTGAGTGCAGTATAATAATATTTTAATTTCTTTAATCAAATCACATTAAGCATTTAACAGTAAATATTTTTACTTATATAATATTTTTGTTTGTTTTTCATCAGAGAATATCTGGAGGGCTTTCAGTACAGGTATATTAGAGCTTGGTCAGCCTGGCTTCTACAATGCCATCTAACTCAAGCAGTTAAAAAAAAAGAGACAAAAAAAGTTTAAAAAATAGTTTTGCATCCACATGACGACATGAATTAACAGGACTGACTCTCAGTTTATAAGCATATAAATTAAGAAAGTGTTGAAGAGAACTCATACTTGTACCTCAAAAAACATTATTTGATCTCTATAAATCCAACTAATGCAAAATAAAGCTTCAACTAAAATAAGCTTCTTTCATGCTGCATTGCTGAGGTAGGATCATTCTGATATTTTAAGAAGAAAATAAATATATTGCAATCTATTAAGCCTAATTTAACCTTTTGAAAGTGGAATGATACAGAACAAACATCAATATTCTTGTGCGATTATTTACCTTAAAAATCATTAATTATGTATGATAACTTCTGTTTTGAAATTGTGTAGGAATGTGCACTTTGTGACAATAATTATGTTTTCCTTTAAGAGCTGTCTGCTTCTAAGGCAAGAATCTTAGAATGCTTGGGAAAAGACAGTGTGAAAGAAAAGATCGTTAAAGTTGCAAACAAATACAAATGCCAATTAATTCTCAATACACCTTTATCTTTTGAAGATGAAGGTAAGAATAATTTAATATTTTCTATTTTTCTTCAGCTATAATAATGTTAAACTACTGTATAATGAGTATATACTGTAAGTTAGGACCCAATAATAATTAATGTTCACATTCTGAAAATATTTCTGTTTTTCCCCTGGAGTCCTGCACTGGTCCCAACCATCTTGTGGGCTTATCCTTTGGCCTGGTCTCAGCCTGTTATAAATCCACTCATTCCAGTTCCAGGAGCACTTCCAGAAGACTGACTCGATGTTGAGCTCCCAATCTCTTGGTTCCGGTGCCAGGCTCCATGTTTTCCATAATGGCTGCTTTTTAAGCACTGCCTGCCAGTTACTCCCTTTAATAATTACTCATCACTTTCCCTCAGCTGTACCGGAATGCTCAACCCCTTTATAGTTGGATCTCTCTACAGTTCCCAACAATTATATCTACAGTTGGGAACTTCCCAATCCCTCGCAGTTGGATTCTGACTAATCACTTCCAAGGCTGTGTCAATTGTATGATCTACATCATAACAGAATGCTCCTGGTTACAGGAAACCCTAATTCCTTGTTGTTTTCATTACAGAGTTGCATTCCCATGTACTGTAGTTCCACAGAAGTCAAATTTAAAACCTTACTTTTCTGATTAAAGCAATTTCAGTTTAGTCCAGCTTTGTTTAGCAAAATTTAATGACTGAGGCAAGTGAGCCAGATATGTAAAGGTTGAATATCTAAGGTGGATTTAACAGGGTGCAAAAACACCTGGAGAAACACCATTTGGTCTTTGTCTGCCCCAATGAAGATAAGCTGATAGCCTGTCTCATGGGAGTTCCAATGTGATGGATACTATGGTGCTATAGTCCGATATTGCACTTGGACTGGAGTTGAAAGATTTCAAAATATTTTTTTTTAATTCTTTCCACAGTCAGGTAATTTCTGAGAAAGAGCAAAATGGTATGATAGCAACAATTGCGGATACATTTTTTCAGTTCAGTTCAGTTCAGTTTATTTGTCACATGCACAAGTGCAATGAAATGCTTATTTGCATGTTTGCTGCAATGCAAAAACATTAAAGAATCACCAAAAACATAAACACAGAAGAGCAGCAGAAACAACAACAAGTTAAATAACATACAAACATCAGTGTGAGTCAGTGGCAGGGGTAGAGTTCAGTAATCTAACAGCTTGTGGGAAGGATCTGTGTCTGAACCTGGATGTTCGTGCCTTTATGCTCCTACAATGCTTACCAGAGAGAAGGGGGGAGAAAAGTGAGAAACCAGGATGAATGGTATCCTCAGCGATACTTCCAGCCTTTCAGCCTTTGTTATCTGAGGGAGTGTAGAGGACATTAATGCAGCTTTGTGATCTCTGTATTCCAGAGAGTGCAGCTTCAAAAACTTCTGCAGAACAACAGGTGGCTTGGTCAGCTCTGCAAAAGCTGAGACCCCTGCTCCGCTGGAATGACTCTAATCCTACCATACTTAAGAAGAACTACAAGGGAGCACTGCAGGAACTTATTCAGGAAAAAGGCCAGACCCTCCCCTCTTACAGCACCAGGTGCATCTATGGTAGGTTGCTCTTTTACCATTTTAAAAGTCATTATGTTTTGTGTCTTGACTTTGTGGAATTTGTCAACCATAGTATGTTCATGTTGCACGCTAAAATATATGTTTTAACTTACAAAAGAGACATTGTGTCTGATTTGCTTGTGTATTGTGAGGTAAAGAAAAGCAGCAAAAGCACATCTAGCACAGAAGTCAGGAGTAAGTTCTGCACATTGCTGGTGGTGGAGAGGAGTCCCCATTACCTGTAAAGTGCTTTAAGTGGAGTGTCCAGAAAAGTACTATATACTGAAAGTGTAAGCAATTATTTTTAATCGTAAGACCCTTGGGTCCAAATCCCAGTGTATTGTATATGCTGGTGCTAGTTATACAGTACATTGTTTAAATAAAGCTTAAAGGTATTTCACAGTGTGTGGACATTACCCCTGTGCCCACACTCCAAGAAATAAAGTTAAATTACAAACCAAACTATCCCTGGTAATCACAACACATGTCTGCTAGTAATAATTTTATATTTTTATGAGTCTTCAGCTGAGTATATCATTCATGGTTCCATAAAAGCTAACCTAGGTAAGATTGAGTGCAAAATGTTTGGTGGTATTATCCATCTGTGCTGTAGAAATGTAAATCTTGTTCATATCAGATTAGACTCTAACGAACAGTCAACAGTATTGCTAAAGAAATGTTGCTGCTCTTGATAGGAAGGGGAAAGCATATGAAGGAGATATCCACATCCGAAACATTGTGTTTCTTTTCTTCTCTTTTCAGCATGGAATAAACCTTTACTTGTTCCTTTGCAGCTTACGCATGCTGATGGAGCTACTGTACATACAGTACCGTACTTGAAGGAGATATCTCATTGTTTCCCCTTTAAACATATCTTAACATAGCAGATAATTAAAAAAACTCACAGACTGTTAAAGTAGTAGTACAGAAACAACAAAAAGGCAAGGAATGTTATCTTAAAAATGAACATAACATTTTCCACCCTGTTTTAATTACCTGCTATAATAAGTGTATCATGGGAAAAATAATTTGAAATCCCCATAAAATAAGTTCACCCTTCCCTTATGAGCCGCCACTGATAAACACTTGAATATGAATACTGTCTTATACAGTGTCCTGTCTCTCAGTCAGACATAATTTGCTCAGTTTTAGTAGTGATGAAATTAATTTAAAATGTTTTTGTTTTTGCTTCAAGGATCACCCTCAAACAAAACAGACCGTAGAAGTGTTAATCCTGTCCCAATAAAAAACATGCTCCCCATTTCATGTTATATAACTGAGGATGAAGAAAGACCAAAAACTGTTGAAGGTACAGTATACCACTACTATTACTATGATTAAAATGATCTATCCTTTTTGTAACCTCTTTCTCCAATTCAGGATCTGAGGAGCTGAAGCCTATGCCAGGAAGTAATTGGTACAAGGCTGGGATGCCACAGATACTGTACAAAGCACACACTCACACCAGGTTCAGTTTTCCCAGAAGCTAGTTAACTTACCAATGTGCCTTTGGACTGTGGGATAAAACTGGAGTACCCAGAGGAATGAATTCCGGGAGAATATACTGTACAAACCCCACTCAGCTACAGTACTACCCCAGGAACAGGAATATCGCTGTGCCACTGTGCTGCACCATGATTAAAAAAAGTTTTAATAAAAGTTCAGGAGGGATGATACCAGCCAAGTTCCAGCCTCAGCTGTAAGTCATCCGTAATCACTCCTGACATCATTTAGTCATCTAAAACATTATAAACACTTTACGTAATTCGCTTCCCTCCCTCACATGCTTGTTGTTCATCCCACCCTCATTTCCATTTCCACCTTTGCAGCTGCCCCTTGGTCACTCCTCATCCTGGGGCCAGGAGGTTAGTCCTCAGCCAAGCGGGTCAAGCCACACTTACTCTAACTAAACATCTCCAAAAATCTTTCAATACCCTTAATTAATAGTTGACGACACTCAATGATCACTTCGCCACTCCCTACAATGGTGACAAGAATCAGGTGGCTTCCCCCAAAAAAGAATGTGCTATATCTTGGGAACAAAAGCAGGACAGATGCTACTTTCAGTGGCACAAACCAGAACAAATGGAGCACAAACAAATGTGGTGGGTTTCCTTGTTTGTGCTGGATGAAAACTTCATGGAGCTTGTCATTCCTAGTGAAAATTCTACTTGTTGTAATTATTTGTGACATGCCTGGTCGAAAGAAACTGAGATTACGGTCAACATGCCCCTAGAAGCCATTTTAGGCCTCTGACATTTGTAAAAGATCTTTGTGTGAAGATTAATTAGATAATTGGATAATTGGAGAAAGATTAGAAGACACATTCTCATTGGAAGTGTCCAAAGACATACTGGTAGATTAATTAGCTTCTCAGAAGACTGTCCCTGATATGAGTGTGTGTCTGTTTTTATGCCTGTGTTTGCCCTGCAATGGACTGTCACCCCCATCCAAGTTGTATCCTGGATTGAGCCCAGTACTTGGCGAGATAAGCTCCAGCTCCCCCGAGATCCTGTATTGGATAAAGTGGTTGAACATAAATGGATTGATGGGAATTTTATTGAATGATAATACCGAACAATATTTTTCAGCAGATTATATTGTATCATGCAATTCTTTCTAAAGATACTGTTTTAAATAAATGTGTACAAATGGGTTAACTGGATTTTTCATTTTACTTTAGAACTGACTGTAGCTTTGGCAAAACACAATATTCAAAAAGACTTTACATACTCTATTTGTAAAGGATATGCATCATCTGTAATTATTAGTAAAAAAAACATCATATTAGAATCTCTGGAATGGTGTGACACAGAAGAGGAAGCACTCAATACATCGTACAAGACGCTAGGCAGGACGTTGTATGATCTTGGCCAAATCTCAGGTAAGGATTTCCTGCAGTAGGTAATAAAGTTGTCATAAAGTTATGCTTTAGAAATGCTGGCATTTTGAAAATTTTGTCTACCGTTTCTGCTTTTAAGTGCCCACCAATACTGTATTGAATATGGACTACAAATTTGGTTTCACCAAAAATCTGTTTAGGAGCACTGGTAATTGGAGTTCTGGATAAATTGGTTCATGTCCAACACAAGACTATTAACTTATTATTGTTACAGTGACAGACCATATCAAACATTGAACAGCAAAGGGTAACATACATTCAGAATGTGGCGCATACAGTATGTTGAAAAGACATAGAAAGACATCCTTTTGAGATTTGTAAAACAGTAGCATGTTTACTTTCACTAATGCTTAGTGGAGCTAAGAGTTTATTTAAATTGAATATTAATTTAAATTGAATAACCATTCTACTGTTGCATTATAATGTTTGATCTTGGTGTGAAACAAAAAAAATCAATCTTATTACCATAATTACCAAGAAAAAGTCATACCACCTTGAAATTATGCAAAGTAGAATTTAATGTTTTTGGTTTATTTTGAAAGAGACCTTTGTTTCCTCCATTTTCAAAGAAACCTGAATAGTTATTACGTCACAAACATAATTTGACTCAAAATATGAATCAATAAATTAATCAAATTAATCACATCAGTGGCAAAGTGAGAACATTTTATTCCATGTTAAAATGACTTACATCTTCTGTGAAGAAATTACTAGCACTAGTATTAATGTATTTATGGAAACTTTATGGAAAGTCAAGGGTTTCCTGCTGGAAAATTCCTCATTCCATCAAAACTGAGATTCCAGATAAATTTCACTGGCACTATTTCTATTTGTGTAATATATGATGTAAAGTATCTATTTTGTAATGTATTGTCTGCATTGTGTGGTGTTGTCTGATGCATGTCCTTAAAAAATCGGCATGCATAAGAATCCCAATGTACGCATACAGGACTGTTCAGTACATAAATAAACTCCTCTATCTCTCTATTTTTCTTTAAGTTATACCTATTGATTGCATCTGATTGCATAAGTTATACCTATTGATTGCATCTGAGGAGGAAAACAGAAATAATAATAATTGCTTACACTTATATAGCACTTTTTCTGGACACTCCACTCAAAGCACTTTACAGGTAATGGGGACTCCCCTCCACCACCACCAATGTGCAGCAACCATCTGGATGATGTGATGGTGGTTGTGATGCCATAGTGCTCCAGGACGCTCACCCCACATCAGCTATTAGTGGGGAGAAGAACAGACTAATGAAGCCAATTTATAGATGGGGATTATTAGGAGGCCATGATTGGTAAGGGCCAATGGGAAATTCGGCCAGGATGCCAGGGTTACACCTCTACTCTTTTCGAGAAACGCCCTAGGATTTTGTAATGACCAGAGAGAGTCAGGACCTCAGTTTTACTTCTCATCCGAAGGAGAGCACCTGTTTACAGTACAGTGTCCCCGTCACTATACTGGGACATTAGTACTCGCAGGGTGAGTGCTCCCTGCTGGCCACACTAACACCTCTTCCAGCAGCAACCTTAGTTTTTCCCAGGAGGTCTCCCATCCAGGTACTGACCAGGCTCACACCTGCTTAGCTTCAGTGGGTTGCCAGTTGTGAGTTGCAGAGTGATACGGCTTCTGGCTATAGCATCTGCACGGGCATCTAGTCACTATAGCCTATACAAACAGTAGGGAGTTCAAGGATAGAGAATGTGTTGGGCAGGGGAATTAAACCCTAGGTACTTCCATTTCACATCTTTGCTCGGGTTGATGTTTAATTAAGCAACTAGATCAATTAGTGTTTGTTGCCTATTTAATGCTTTCTTTCATCTCACAGATAGAATTGAAACTAGAGATGAAATAAAAAATCTATTTGAAAGAAAACAACTACCACACCCACAAGAAACTTGGAAGAGAAAGGACAATGAATTGATGTGCTGTCTTGAGTTTTCTATGAACCTCTCATTTAAAAGTTATGGTATGTGTTCATAAATGGTTGATTCCAGTAATCTTTTTCAACTGTGGTCTAATAGCATAGAATCTTAACATAAATGAATCTGAGTTTTATATAACACCTTTGACAAAAGTTACATAACTGAATTTTTTTAATACAATATACTTTCAGAAGTGTATTTAACATTTTACTTAAACATTGTTCTAATTTAAATGTTAGTAAAAAAATTAAATACTATTTCAAAATTGTTGTACTTGGCAACTAAATATTTTATGAAATTAGCTCTGTGCCACTTTGACCTAACTGGTTTTATTATGATACTAAACAGCTATGAGATTAAGGAAAATGTTCCATGAAAACCAGAAAGACCATCTCAAACAGCAAGACAGTGCAATTTTGATTTATTACTTACAATATTAGCTAACAATGAAGAGGACTGAAGAGGATTAAGATAATACCATTACTGTAAGTCAAGATACAATAACTGGAATTTCATACACTTTTATAGGTAAAGAAGGAAAAATGGCCAAAGAAGATGCAGCAAAGAATGCATTTGCCAAGCTGGCACCCATCTTGAAATGGGATACAAATGAGAATGCAGCTGAGCGTTACGTGGAAATACTAGAGAGACATCTGAGGAATGACTGCCAGTATGAAGAATCATCGTGTGACTTGTATTCTGGGGATGTAGTTTTTTCTTTCAGGGACTTTACTGTATGCACAAAGCAAACACACCCATCTAAGAAGTCAGCTCAGAAAGAAGTCTGTGAAAGGCTCGCAAGTGTGCTGGGGTTGAATGTATCAGGTGAGAAATACTACATAATAAAAAGACTTACTATACTGTTTTAGTGTTGTTTAGAATATCTTTGTCTAAATGATTTTTAAGCTTCAATCCAGCATAATTCAGAGTGCTCAGTTAACCCCCATGATACAGTGCCTTGCGAAAGTATTCGGCCCCCTTGAACTTTTCAACCTTTTGCCACATTTCAGGCTTCAAACATAAAGATATAAATTTTTTATTTTATGTGAAGAATCACCAACAAGTGGGACACAATTGTGAAGTGGAACGAAATCTATTGGATTTTTGAAACTTTTTTAACTAATAAAAAAATGAAAAGTGGGGCGTGCAAAATTATTCGGCCCCTTTACTTTCAGTGCAGCAAACTCACTCCAGAAGTTCAGCGAGGATCTCTGAATGATCCAATGTTGTCCTAAATGACTGATGGTGATAAATAGAATCCACCTGTGTGTAATCAAGTCTCTGTATAAATGCACCTGCTCTGTGATAGTCTCAAGGTTCTGTTGAAAGCGCAGAGAGCATCATGAAGACCAAGGAACACACCAGGCAGGTCCGTAATACTGTTGTGGAGAAGTTTAAAGCCGGATTTGGATACAAAAAGATTTCCCAAGCTTCAAACATCCCAAGGAGCACTGTGCAAGCGATCATCTTGAAATGGAAGGAGTATCAGACCACTGCAAATCTACCAAGACCTGGCCGTCCCTCTAAACTTTCAGCTCAGACAAGGAGAAGACTGATCAGAGATGCAGCCAAGAGGCCCATGATCACTCTGGATGAACTGCAGAGAACTACAGCTGAGGTGGGAGAGTCTGTCCATAGGACAACAATCAGTCTTACACTGCACAAATCTGGCCTTTATGGAAGAGTGGCAAGAAGAAAGCCATTTCTCAAAGATATCCATAAAAAGTCTCGTCTAAAGTTTGCCACAAGCCACCTGGGAGACACCCCAAACATGTGGAAGAAGGTGCTCTGGTCAGATGAAACCAAAATCGAACTTTTTGCCCACAATGCAAAACGATATGTTTGGCGTAAAAGCAACACAGCTCATCACCCTCAACACACCATCCCCACTGTCAAACATTGTGGTGGCAGCATCATGGTTTGGGCCTGCTTTTCTTCAGCAGGGACAGGGAAGATGGTTAAAATTGAGGGGAAGATGGATGCAGCCAAATACAGGACCATTCTGGATGAAAACCTGTTGGAGTCTGCAAAAGACCTGAAACTGGGACGGAGATTTATCTTCCAACAAGACAATGATCCCAAACATACAGCAAAATCTACAAAGGAATGGTTCACAAATAAACGTATCCAGGTGTTCGAATGGCCAAGTCAAAGTCCAGACCTGAATCCAATCGAGAATCTGTGGAAAGAGCTGAAAACTGCTGTTCACAAACGCTCTCCATCCAACCTCACTGAGCTCGAGCTGTTTTGCAAGGAAGAATGGGCAAGAATTTCAGTCTCTCGATGTGCAAAACTGATAGAGACATACCCCAAGCGACTTGCAGCTGTAATCGCAGCAAAAGGTGGCTCTACAAAGTATTAACGCAAGGGGGCCGAATAATTTTGCACGCCCCACTTTTCATTTTTTTATTAGTTAAAAAAGTTTCAAAAATCCAATAGATTTCGTTCCACTTCACAATTGTGTCCCACTTGTTGGTGATTCTTCACATAAAATAAAAAATTTATATCTTAATGTTTGAAGCCTGAAATGTGGCAAAAGGTTGAAAAGTTCAAGGGGGCCGAATACTTTCGCAAGGCACTGTAACTGCACTTGCTTTTTTCATTGTTATGATGAGAACGATTTAGGAAAATAATGTGTTATGAAATGCTTCTCCTTATTGGCAATTCAAAGACTAAATGACTAAAACAGAAAAATATTAATAACATCCTAAAACAACATTAGTTATAAAATTGGGAAGGGTATGATTTTATTCTGATACAAAGCCTCTTAAAGAGAAAAGATTGACAAATGTGCTACTATTGCATTAGTGTGCCATTCATGTACTCAGTACAGTATTTATACTGTACCTGAAGAATTATCTGGCTTCTATGCCTGTAACTTCTTGGAACTTAACTGTGAGTCCAAATATATAATTTAGAGCCTTTTAATATATTATTGTAACTTTATTTTATTTCATATAAATACATACTGTATATGATTTCAGACATATCTAACAAAATACCCTTGAAAAACCGCATCCAGGAATGGTTCCAGAAGGATAACTTACCAATTCCTAAATATGAAGATGATGCAGTAGCAGGTGGAGGCTTTAAATGTAAAGCTACCTTTACTGCAAAAGTGGTTGTGAGAGAGAAAGGTAACTTCAATCCAAGTGCACTTTGCTTTAATTTGTATATGAATTTAAATTCAGTCTTAAGTGTTATTTTATAAAGCAAAACTAATATAACACAGACACTGAAATACTGTTCTTCCTCTGAATGCTCATGTTCATATTGTTTTCTTAATAATCATGTTCAGTCAGTGTCGCATAACCTAACAAGACAGAGCACCAATAAATTGATTCTGTGGCTGAAAACCAACACGCAAAGCTTTGTTAAAAAACAAACTCTAAAAAAGTGATTGAAGATGACATTTTTGTGTTAAGATGTCAATTTTAATGTTACGATGAATGCAGTTTGAACAATAAGCTACGTCCAGTCAGAACAAATCCCAGTGTTGGTTAGTTCAAGCTCCCTGTCTGTTTTACAAACTGGAAGCACTACTGTACTCCCTTTCTTGCCCTTGTACAGAATTATAGCCTTGAAAATACGATTTAAATGTATTTGATGCAAACTAAAAACTAAAACACCATATAATTTTGAAAACAAATATAGTAGACTTATTCCTTCAGCATGTTTTTATACTTTATACAAACAAAAAAACACTTTATGTCTTATCTATTATCATGTTTTCTTTGACTTTGACAGATTGCCTACCAACACCTGACCTTTTGGAAGAAGTACTGCACAAGTCTGCTCTGCAACGCCTCAAGCTCCTAGAATTGTTTTAAACATGAAACAGACATGGCTAAATGTCAGCATAACCCTTGTATAATCTGTAACAATTGTATACGTTTTTAAAGATTGTGAGAACACATGAATGTGTTACATGAATAAAGTTAGAAAATAGGTGTATTACTTGGGTACTGTGTCAGATTATCCCAGCTAAATTGAGCAGGGAATGCAATGACAAATGGTTCGCCACTAGAGGCTGCCAAAGAACCATTGTTAAAAGAGCTCATTGCAAATACAGGGTAACTGTTTCTATACAGGTATCTTTCAATGCTGTTCTGCGTAATTGTTAAATCTGCACATTATAGATGAAATAATACATACATATAACATATATATATATGAGATATATCAGTATATCAGATAGTTTGTCTCATCTTGATTGACAGAGGGAATGGTCTATTGGTAGAATAGTCACAAGTACTGTACACTCTTTGGTTGAATGTGTGTGCTTTGTAAGCAGTTTATTTGTACTATATTAAGGTACTGACTTGTATTTCAATGAGGTCTTGATTTAGCCAGATCTTTATTTGTGCACATTAGAACATGTTTCTTTTTATTTTGTTGGTGAATGGATCCCTTCACTGCTCAATAAAAGCAGGAACAAACCTGGAATTTCACTTGCATCTGGGTGTTGTGTTTAATGTGTTGAGATCCTCATTTGCCATCTGTTCAAGCTCTGAAGAAGTTATTTGAAGTTATTCAAACAAATGTATTGTGAAAAACTGTAGTTTAAAGCAATGCAATTGTACTGAAAGAAATTATTCATAGACCCTAAAACTATTTGAACCATCATATCAAAGTATTGACCACTATACTTTGCAAATTGTAAGAGTTTAATTTTTAACTTTTCCATGATGGTAGTCCTGATTGATTAAGTTAATTTTTCTTCCCTAAAAAATCTAACGTATCATCTAATCCACTTTAAATATGCTTGTATAATACATGCACAACGTTATACACAGATGATAATTCTTTTTTGCCATCTTTGCAAGATACCTTCAGTGCATAGCTGATATGTGGCTACAGTAGGTTTTGGGTGTGTGCTGAAACAGAGCATATTTGGAAATATGTGATTATGTTGTTCAGCTCACTAGGACTGTTCAGCTCACAGTCCTAAATAATCAATCTTAAGGCAAAATGGTGTTTGCTAGCAGGTTCAACTCTTTTCTTAATTTTCTGTTTTGAGTAGTGTTTGAACAATAGTTGATCTTCAAACAACAATGCCTACTTTAAAGCACAGGAAAACAGCTGAACTGTACTGTCCTATACTCTAGGTGGCAGTATGGAATAGCCTTTTGGTTTCTAAATCTCTAACCAACTAAATTTTGTATGTAAAAAAATTCCATAAAAAACATCAAACTGCAGTGCTGGTTATGAATTGTAGGTATCAGGGGAGACAGGGTTTAGGAATCACAGGTGCAGCATTAAAAGATGAGTTCTGAGATGGCACTGAAAGATCACATGCAGTCTTTGTCTAAACCAGGCATCAAAAGAGACCACTTAAAACTGCAACTAATTCACAGAGGTATTTGGAAAATTACATTTTTATTTAGAAAGGATGCTGACAGGATATGGGCAAATTCATGATGTTTATTAACATTTTTGTCTCCAGAAGGATTCATTTACATAAGGAAGTGTGTTGTCCTGCTGGTATGTTGTCACATCACAATAAGTCCATAGAGGGGCAGCAGGTGAGGTCCCAGGACATTTCCAATACAGTGGACTGTCAGAGAGCAGTTATGGTATCATGATGATGTGTCTGTTGATCAAGGGAAGGTGCCATGAATTGTAATCTCCCAGATAGTGTTTTGTTCTTTACACACTGCATTTAGCTGTCTAACCAAGTGAGACATTTATGACTGTGCGTATCTTAAACAACCAATTAAATACATAAATGTTTTTATACTGGTAATAGAAATGAAATATTATCAGGATCCAGCTCCAGACACCAGGCACAAAACACCAGACTGGAGTCTTGTGCAGTGGAAGATGATGCAGTAAAGCTGGGAGAAGAACAGGTTCTGGTTGAATAGATCACTCTAGAGCAGCAGAATGTGTTCTGTCATTGTAAATTGTGGATCAGAATCATGAAATGTTATTGCTTTGTTCCATCATTGAGGTGTGGATGTGAAGAAACAGTGGACTCCAGCAATGGAAAAATAGTGGTCTGCTTAGTCTGAGACTTTTGAGTGATGAGGGAGTGCAGCTAGATAAGAGCAGAGTAAATGAGAGAGCTTTTCCAAATGTACTGTATGTAAGTGTGGGAGGGAGTGGCAGGGGAGGGAGAAGAATCAAACTGCCGAATTGTGTATGAGCAGGTAGGGAAGGATCATGAAAGTAGGAATCCATTCAGGAAAGAGTTGCAGTTCCAGCCGTTGTGTAGCAGAGTAATTATTAGGGTAAGGCAGGTACTGTAAAGGCTGCTCAGGAAGAATGGACTGCAAAGGGCAGGGAAAGAGGATGGGGGATTCAGAGGGAGGTTCAGGGAAGATGAGAAACAGGGCAAAGAAGAAAGTTGGAGTCAGAACAAGTGTCTGAGATTATTTTATTGCATGCAAGATAAGGTGATTGAGAGACCGGATACACAAGGTAGTGTTAAGGGAAGAAGTAGTAAAAGAATAGAAAATTAAATAATTATCAGCATGGAAATGTTGGCAGAAGCCATAAAATGAAATTGTTGACCTGGGGAGCAGATATAGAGAGAAAATGGGTCCTAAGACTGAGCTTTTGGAAACTCCAAAGATATTCTGTGGTAGAGAGTGATCTGAGCCAGAAAATCTGGTAAGTGTGATTGAAGAAATAGGAGGAAATACTGGTAAGACCAGAGCCAGAGATACCAAACCTGGTGGGAGATGAGAGGAAGAAAAAGTCATTAGTGGATTTAAAGGAGAGAACAATCAATACAGGGTTAAGATAGGGAACCATGTAGGAGACAAGTTGAGAGTACAGAGTTAGTGAAGAGCAGTCTCTGTGGAGTGAACAGGTTGAGATCCAGATTGGAGGGGATCAAGCAGGAAGGGGGATGATAGGCAGACAGAAATCTGGCAGCGAGCTGCTTACTTGAGAGCTTTGGAGGGGAAAGGAAGCAAGGAATGAATCAATAGTTCTGAAGGGCAGAGGGATCAAGGTTGAGCCTTTTTTAGAATGTTGTGACATTTGCCTACTTAAAGGGCAGAGAGGGGAGAGGTATTAAGAAGAGCAGAGATGAAGGTAAGGGAAGAGGGACCAATAGCCTGGAGGGGGTAGTGGGGACGGATCCAAGGATAGAGGTGATGTGTTTGTGGCTGTGGAGAAGGGTATCTGATTCAGAATCTGACAGGGGTCAAAAAGAGCAAGTAGAAGTCAGGGTGCTGGTAGGAGGTGGGAGTAAGTTAGAGAGAGAGGAGATGAGGTGTCAAAGAGATTTTGAATTTTGGAGGAGTGCAGAGGAGCATGTAGGGGTTAAAAAGGGAAAATGAAGAAAATATTTAAAACAGTGGTTCCCATCCTGGTCAAGATGAGCCATACCCCTCCAGTGCAGTATTCTTCCCAGTGAGTATGTTAAAGTGCAGATTTAATGTGTGCTGGTTAGCTTCCCCTGCAACTAAATCTCAGCTTTCAGGTGCTGTCTAAAGAGTGGAGATTCCCTCCAGAAAGCTACAGTATGTCTCCAGATGCAGAACATTCACCACTGTCTAGGCTCCTAGGAGGTGACACTGTCCTCTGTAATATGCTCAGGGCCAAATGAGCTCCTGGTACACAAGGTTTATAAAAACTTCAGAAAAATAAGGTTCTCTTCTCTTTGTAAACACATTGTAACAAGACTTTTCATTTGTTTGTATGTGATTAAAAGCAATAACATTGCAAAAATACACAACCATTTTGTCTTGTGCTTTAATTTTTAACACAAACTGTTTTTACCTTGTACATCTTTGGTGACATAGCTCAGAATTCCTGAAACATGCTGTATTTCTTTTTTATTATTCAAAATCAACCATGTAAACCATGTAACCATACTGCACTGGCTACATTCAAGAACACTTTGATGACCAAGTGGCAATAACCCAATCCTAATCTAAATGAAGTGCCAACATACTTTATTCATGAACGTTTGATCTCTATGATATTAGCAGAAAGGTTATAAGATTTAGAAAATCATATCAAAACCTATGAACCGTTTAATGCTATGTATTGTTTCCAAAGGGTAACATATGACTTTTCAAGAGATATACTGTAACTTTATGAATGTAAAAGTTTGAAGAAATTAGCAGTTGGCAGGGTTTGTATTTTTTAAATTTACTTTAGCAGCAGTGTTCTTCATCCTCATTAGACACAAGCGTTCATGTTGTACTCTCGAGAACAATAGGACACAATGGATATAAAACAGAAATTACTATAGTGTTCTACTCTCGAGAAACGAAGTCGATAATCGAGGTTAGAATCGAAATCCTGACATAAGATTTAATACATTCTCGATGTTCTGCACACCACTTGAGGGCGCAATTTTTGCTTAACGGGAGAGGTGAGGCGGACCCTTCGGGAAAAAAACACTCAACAAAACACACAGGGACGTCACTGAGTTTATTTGAACATCACTAGCTACCTGGGTAAATTTTCCCTGTTTTCGGAAACTGTTGCTAACTTTTTGTAGGTTTTCTGTGGTTTATGTCCTCTCCGGATACATCTTTTTCATTCTTTTATAGGAGGTCGGCTACCCTGTGCCCTGCTGCAAGCTCTCCAGTTATCCTCTGTTCTGCTTATGTGACACATTGTGCCATGCGGTAACACTTGCCTGCTTGGGGGAAGTGCGTCCGTTCTTATCCCGTAACAGGTAAGGTAAGATTTTTGTTTTTTGTTTTACTATGCGTCTGAAGCTGCTGTTTTATTTACAGTACCTTCTAAGCTTTGTATTCATGTTTTGGCGTGTCAGAAGAATCGTGGAGCGCAAAAGTCGTCAAAGCAGAGGTTAAATGTGGGGAAAAAACTAAGCCGATATGTATTTAATTGTTAATAGAAATATATGGCGTAAGATTCTTTAGTCGGTTTTATTATACGGTAAATCAGTACTTTCGTCTTCGTTTTTCATAGCAGAAGTAAGATCTTAGTAAGCTTGTAGATTGTACTATTGTACTAAAGCTCGCGTCTGCTCAGATGTTATCGTGTTTTACTGCTTCAGTCCATTGTTAGAAAAGGCTAAGATTGTAGTTTGCTAAAGGTGAACCAAACAAAATGTCCGTATTTAAAAATGTTACTTTTAGCGATGTAGTGTGACGGAAAAAAGTGTTCCTCGAGGGCTTGCTATACTGTACCTCCAGGGTAACCTGATATCTAAGAGTTAGTATATAGAAACGCCACACCTGTATCCTGACTACTCGCCTGGCTCGGTTGCCATAACAGTTTCGACAACAGTCTGCGCTTTTTCCCCCATTCCTAACTCGTGTTATACAAAACCTATTAATACCGGGACCATGAAAGGTTCCATTTAAAGCTAACAAAGGATGCTTTATTAAAACAAAAATACAGGAAACGTTAATTGTAAGAACCCGTAGGCAAAAGTAGCTTTTTTATAGATGCAAAATAAGACGCTCTTTGTGTTGAAGCGCGGTGTTCCCCAAACTGTCAAGAATAGATATTATTGTTATCAATGAACATTGAAACTGATATGATAACATTCCATTTGATAGCCACATACAACCATATACAGCGTAGTCGTTTTTTGAATAGGGCGGTCCTGCTACCATCTCTACTGTAGACTGAACAAATTGAACGCACAGTATGGTGCCAAATAATTGAGTGCTATGGTTGTTTAACTGATTGAAAGGAGGCTCACATCATTGCTTAGCTGTCTTTAAATGGTGGTATGAGAAGAAAGTGTGCATTTATGAATATGGGTTTGTCCTACTGTCGAGCTGCTGCACATTATTATTTTATTGTTGTTGATTTAATAATAATAATAATAATAATAATAATAATAATAATAATAATAATAATTGCTTACACTTATATAGCGCTTTTCTGGACACTCCACTCAAAGCGCTTTACAGGTAATGGGGACTCCCCTCCACCACCACCAATGTGCAGCATCCGCCTGGATCCCCCCGTTTAATTGGGGGTGTTTAATTACTACACATGCCAATATACATATTTAGTAAATAGATTATTGTCAAGCCAGTATTTTATAACTAACTTACAAGTGGGCTAGTTTGCTTTTTTTAGAGATAATAAATATTTACACGATTAACCTTTTAAACTTTCTTTTTTCAGTATACACAATGCTTTCCTGTATGTCCCAAAGGTGTAACATGTTGTTACATTAAAAAAAAAAAACTTCCTCTGTGGCACTGCTCCTTGATATTAAATCAAACATCTGGGATAACCACCAGAGGCATGTGAAATTCCAAGGGTGGGCTGAAGATTACTGTTTGTTAGACACTAGACTAGGAAAAAAAAACTGTCCACTGTCTACCAAAGTTATTTGTTATTTCTGTGTATTTGACAGTTCTTTTAGAGAGTATGAAAGGTCACAAGTGTCCCATTAGTTTTCTTGCCTTGTTTTTTTAAGTATAAATCTACTAGCCTCTTGTAGGTCTCAATCCAGTTTAGAGAATATTAATCAAAAGCCCTGAAACATTTCACTAAAAAGTGGGTGAGGAACTGTCATATAGTTCATAGTCTTGATGTTCTTGATAAGTACATTGAAATTAATATGAAGTGACACTGCTTTGCATGTGCTTTTAATATGTTTTAGAAGTATTATCGCTTTTAGTCCATAGTATAATAGGATGCTTCTGGATCCTTCTGGATGCTTTTACTTCATCCATAGTGACAACTGGCATTGTATTGTTTCTGTTTTTTTTCTGATTTGCTGATTTTAGCGGGGAAAAATTACTCTTTGTGGGCTTTTTAGTTAAAAATAAATTATTTGAATACCAGAGCTTTTATAAAAATTAAATCACCCTTTTAAAAATGTCTTACTATTTTGTTATATAATCTTATAAAGGAAAGCAGTATTTTTATAAATATGTGATGGGGAGTTCCTCATTAGTATCCTGTACCTAATTTGATTTTTTCAAAGGAAGAAATGAGCTTAGATGACCTTTTAATTAAAAATTGTCTCTTTGGAGTTTTACGGGCAGCACAAGAAATATGAAAGTCCTAATTTAAAATGTGTTCTTGTTAAAATAATTGTATTCAAGTTGGGATAAACACTAACAATTGTCAGTAATAGTATGAAGTACTCTAACTCTGTACATATGTAAAATATAACACGGTATATATTTAGCATGGAATATAATATAGCATGGTTTATATGAACTTTTATACAAAAGGTGACACAAACTGTGTTGAATGTAATTACAAGCAATACTATGATCAGTTTTCATAAAACAGAATGGTCTGGATGAGAGCAGCACAACATTTGGATAACTGTTCAATATTCCATTATCTTCTTATGAGCTGTTTTCCCAGGTTTTATGTAGAACTGACTACAGATCACATTTGTGTAGGTCTTGTGCTAGTGGTCTGAATGACACTTTTTTCCAAAGTTCACTGGATACAAATATATAGGGTATAGGGTCTGAATGATTTAAAAACAATTATGAGTCTTAAGAGTTTGCAGGAGCACAAATATTAACAGAGCATTAGCCAAAGTCTAGCTGTTAATTCAAATGCTTCAGTCCACTTACTGAAGCAGCAATACAGCACAATGATGAAATGGCGACTCTTCAGAAATTAACCTACAATAATATTCAACCTTATAAACATTTGTCTATGATAGTGTCTCCCATTTGCTGTTGAAAAATCATAGCATGTAGGTTTTGCTTTATCTCAAGGGTCATTTCATTCAGTATCAGTCTATGCTGACCAGTGTACTTGAGTGATAGAGAAATTAGTTTTCAGTAATACAGTATACAGAATTAATTTTAATTCTCACATAGAATTAAAATTAACCTTCCAATACTTTCTGTAATAAGCATAAGCTAGTATAACAGTTCAACATGTATACAGTATGGTGTTAATGAGGTTTCCAGGTTTTACATTTGGTCATTAGCATTAATAGAGATTCATGTAACACATCAGATGGAATAATATCATTTTCACAACAGTCATCAAGCTAATAAATGGTATGCCTTAGAACAGTCCTCATTGCATATCAGAAAGTGAATGTAATTTAAATATGCAATGCATGTATTTTTTCTGATTATTACTACTGATAAAATTACCGATGAATATGACTCCACATTAAAAGAAAAGTCATTGCTTTGTGTGGCCAGCTGATGTCCCAAAGTTTCAGGCATCACTGTACCTTTTGTTAGTTGTTAAATAGATATTAATTCAGGTTGGAAGAAAAAACCCTTTTCATTCTATCCACTCAGAGCCTATTGCTCTTCTGTTTCTCTTGGACATTAAGGTCTCTTTACTGTGCCAGTTAGCAAATAGTTATTACAGTGTGTTTGTACAGTACGTGACTCTCTCAGGGTGTGCCACACTTACTGTTGTACAGCTTGAGTCAACGTGACCTTACTGAATTAATTTGTATTCTTCCTCAATTCTTGTTAGAAAAGTTGTCTTAACGGTTTCCAGTGTTAGCTTCAGTGTTCTGGCTCTTTTTCTACTTTCTGTTTGTCATTTCCGATGCCTAAAATATACAGTATACAGATTGTGATTACTTTAAGAAGAATCTGTTTACACATCCTACCTCAGAGGCATCCATGCTATTGTTTGGAAGGTGTATGATATGAAATAGAGAATGTTTTTCTTTGAGGGGGAGGGGTGTTGACTGAGAATGATGTCATTCGTAGATAAAGCAGTCGCTGCAGTAAGCAAATTGATGGTGCACTCACCTGACTTAAGACATTTTTGTGTTTTTTAATAATTAAAATCGGAGCTCCAAACCCAAATAAAGCTGGGGTGTCCAGTACCGCTCCTGAATGTCTGGTGTGTCTGCAGGTTTTCCCAGCAATTTTAGAGCAGCAGCAGCAGCAGCACCTGAAGAGCTGGAAGAAGCTGTTAAAACAGTCCAGTGAAGGCAGTAACCAGCTGGTTCAGCTCATTAAGAGCCGAGTTGGAATGAAACCTCATAGACACACCATCGTTCCAAGACCAGGATTGGACACCCCTGATTAAAGGGAACAGATGGCACAGAATGCTAACGCTAATGAAGAAGCAGAATCAGTAATATTTAAAGAGCTGCTGATCACTTCATCATAAAACTTTGTGTGGAGAATGTATTTTATTTTATAGCCGTCATTTAGTGTCCTTATTAAAACATCAAGACCAAAGACTTCATCATATAATATGCCTCAATTTCAAGCATGTATTCTTTTAAAACGTTTTTGTAGCCTGACGTTTTTATCTGTGCTTTGACTCTACATGACCTTAATGTGGAAAATTCTGTTAGTTAAATAAACTTCATGCATTCCACGTAAGTATTTTGGTTTTTTTTTTAAGATCTCCCAACTGATCTTACTATTTTAGCACTCCCAGCTCTTCATTGGCAGCATGTATAGAAACAAGAAGTGTTTAGATTTGCCACAGTAAACTAGGACTGACAAGCAGCTGCCCTGAGAAACTGGATCTGGAGAAAGTCTTTTAATTTGCTCCCAATTTTGTTTTTAATTTTACCCTCTACCACAATGCCTCAGTCTAATTATATTAGATTATTTTAATCTGTTTAAAGAATAATAATAAGGGTCAGCATTCATATGGCACGTTCAGTGCCTGGGACCTTTTTAATTTACCTGACCATCTCAACTTTTGTAAGATAAATTCACCTTGGGTCTCGGAGTTTGGAAAAAGCTAGTCATTTTAAAAAGCCTTCCTTTCCAACTCTGATCTGGCAAAAGTCAATCTAAAGTTAAATGGTGACCTTTAGCAAAATGCACACCCTGCATTTAATATCAAGGAGGTAGATAATATCAATGTGGTACAGTAGCTGCGTCAGTATGTGTAAGCTGCAATGGAACAGGTCGAGGTTTATTCGATGCTGAAAAGAAAAGAGATACGGTGTTTCGACTGTGGAGCCTTTCTCAGGTGTCTTCAGGCATCTTTCCTTTCCAGCTATGATCTGGCAGAAGTCAATCTAAAGTTAAATGGTCACCTTGCACCCTGCACTGAAGATTGATGTCATCACTGTGTGTAGGCTGTAGTAGTTCAGGTGGGTATCACTGTGTGTAGCACATTTTTAAATCAACAGGGTGGTCAAGAAATAAAATATCAGGAGCCCTTAAATAATTTTTGGAAAATTGGTAGACAAAGTACAGTGTAAGTGATGAGTTTTATTCACACTTGAGCTCAGCCCCTTACCATAATTCCAAGCTGATACTTAGGCTTTTTATATGCAGCATCTGGTATCTTTGGATCAATAAGCTACTGACTACCAGATGGGCCAAAAGGCCTCTTGTTTGTTTTGAGTTATTATGTGTGGGACATGGGTCTTTAAGTTTAGCATTGTGGTTAGTATTTCTTTATGAACCTTACTGACCAAATTCTGACTGGTTTCATGTCCCGCCACATTTTATTTACCCCTTCTCAGATTTGAATTTGCACTTTTTCTACATTTAATCTGGTTTCTGAGAATATTGAATAGGTATTGATGAAATCAAGTAGGTAGCTGCATTAGCATGCGAAGCCTGCAAAGGAACATGTAAAAGGTTAATTGCGAGCTGAAAGGAATATAGACACAACATTTAGGCTGTGGAGTCTTCTTCGGGTGTCTTCAGGTGTTTTTATATACCTGCAACTATCCAAAAAGTCTTGCTATCCATTTTCCTAAGGCTAACGTACCATATAGTCCTAGCACTTTAAATGGCACTTTTCTGAGTATTTTCATTATCAGTGTTGGGTATAAAAACTGACACTTTGCGTGGCTTCCACCCTTTGATGTGTGAAACTGCTGTAACCTAGACTAGTTGTGCTTTCAAAACTATAAACTTAAAGTAAACACAATGATTGCCAAATTTTAATGCTTGAGAGCTTAACCATTTCTTGGTTTTTGTAAATATTTTTTTCACTTTTTCACTTTAGATTGACTTTTGCCAGGTCACAGAACAAAGCGAAACTGAAAAAAAAA